>NW_027479003.1:0-292570 GCF_051014685.1 Ptiloglossa arizonensis
GATGCAACAGAAATTTTGCGGATTGGTCAATCCGTTCGCGAGATATGGCAGTTTGGAAGTAAGAAACGCTTGAGAAACTCAAAATTTCGCAGTTCTGATGCTCGAAACGAATAACTAGAACGGCCTAGGGGAAAAGTACGCACAGTGTTGTAATCGGGCGAGTTTCTACTTTCAGATGCAACAGAAATTTTGCGGATTGATCAATCCGTTCGCGAGATATGGCAGTTTGGAGGTAAGCAACGCCTGAGAAACTCAAAATTTTCGCAGTTCTGTTGCTCGAAACGAATAACTAGAACGGGCTAGGGGAAAAGTACCCATACAGTTGTAATCGGGCGAATTTCTACTTTCAGATGCAACAGAAATTTTGCGGATTGGTCAATCCGTTCGCGAGATATGGCTGTTTGGATGTAAGCAACGCTTGGGAAACTCAAAATTTTCGCAGTTCTGTTGCTCGAAACGAATAACTAGAACGGGCTAGGGGAAAAGTACCCATACAGTTGTAATCGGGCGAATTTCTACTTTCAGATGCAACAGAAATTTTGCGGATTGGTCAATCCGTTCGCGAGATATGGCAGTTTGGTGGTAAGAAACGCTCGAGAAACTCAAAATTTTCGCAGTTCTGATGCTCGACAAGCATAACTAGAACGGCTAGGGGAAAAGTACGCACACCGTTGTAATCGGGCGAGTTTCTACTTTCAGATGCAACAAAAATTTTGCGGATTGGTCAATCCGTTCGCGAGATATGACAGTTTGGAGGTAAGAAACGCTCGAGAAACTCAAAATTTTCGCAGTTCTGATGCTCGACAAGCATAACTAGAACGGCCTAGGGGAAAAGTACGCACACCGTTGTAATTGGGCGAGTTTCTACTTTCAGATGCAACAGAAATTTTGCGGATTGGTCAATCCGTTCGCGAGATATGGCAGTTTGGAGGTAAGAAACGGTTGAGAAACTCAAAATTATCACAATTCTGATGCTCGAAACGAATAACCAGAACGCCCTAGGGGAAAAGTACGCATACCGTTGTAATCGGGCGAGTTTCTACTTTCAGATGCAACAGAAATTTTGCGGTTTGGTCAATCCGTTCGCGAGATATGACAGTTTGGAAGTAAGAAACGCTTGAGAAACTTAAAATTTTCGCAGTTCTGATGCTCGAAACGAATAACTAGAACGGCCTAGGGGAAAAGTACGCATAGTGTTGTAATCGGGCGAGTTTCTACTTTCAGATGCAACAGAAATTTTGCGGATTGGTCAATCCGTTCGCGAGATATGGCAGTTTGGAAGTAAGAAACGCTTGAGAAACTCAAAATTTTCGCAGTTCTGATGCTCGAAACGAATAACTAGAACGGGCTAGGGGAAAAGTACGCATACAGTTGTAATCGGGCGAATTTCTACTTTCAGATGCAACAGAAATTTTGCGGATTGGTCAATCCGTTCCCGAGATATGGCAGTTTGGAGGTAAGAAACGCTTGAGAAACTCAAAATTTTCACAGTTCTGATGCTCGAAACGAATAACTAGAACGGGCTAGGGGAAAAGTACGCATACAGTTGTAATCGGGCGAATTTCTACTTTCAGATGCAACAGAAATTTTGCGGATTGGTCAATCCGTTCGCGAGATATGGCAGTTTGGAGGTAAGAAACGCTCGAGAAACTCAAAATTTTCGCAGTTCTGATGCTCGACAAGCATAACTAGAACGGCCTAGGGGAAAAGTACGCACACCGTTGTAATTGGGCGAGTTTCTACTTTCAGATGCAACAGAAATTTTGCGGATTGGTCAATCCGTTCGCGAGATATGGCAGTTTGGAGGTAAGAAACGGTTGAGAAACTCAAAATTATCACAATTCTGATGCTCGAAACGAATAACCAGAACGCCCTAGGGGAAAAGTACGCATACCGTTGTAATCGGGCGAGTTTCTACTTTCAGATGCAACAGAAATTTTGCGGATTGGTCAATCCGTTCGCGAGATATGACAGTTTGGAAGTAAGAAACGCTTGAGAAACTCAAAATTTTCGCAGTTCTGATGCTCGAAACGAATAAGTAGAACGGCCTAGGGGAAAAGTACGCATAGTGTTGTAATCGGGCGAGTTTCTACTTTCAGATGCAACAGAAATTTTGCGGATTGGTCAATCCGTTCGCGAGATATGGCAGTTTGGAAGTAAGAAACGCTTGAGAAACTCAAAATTTTCGCAGTTCTGATGCTCGAAACGAATAACTAGAACGGCCTAGGGGAAAAGTACGCACAGTGTTGTAATCGGGCGAGTTTCTACTTTCAGATGCAACAGAAATTTTGCGGATTGATCAATCCGTTCGCGAGATATGGCAGTTTGGAGGTAAGCAACGCCTGAGAAACTCAAAATTTTCGCAGTTCTGTTGCTCGAAACGAATAACTAGAACGGGCTAGGGGAAAAGTACGCATACAGTTGTAATCGGGCGAATTTCTACTTTCAGATGCAACAGAAATTTTGCGGATTGGTCAATCCGTTCCCGAGATATGGCAGTTTGGATGTAAGAAACGCTTGAGAAACTCAAAATTTTCGCAGTTCTGATGCTCGAAACGAATAACTAGAACGGCCTAGGGGAAAAGTACGCATAGTATTGTAATCGGGCGAGTTTCTACTTTCAGATGCAACAGAAATTTTGCGGATTGGTCAATCCGTTCGCGAGATATGGCAGTTTGGAAGTAAGAAACGCTTGAGAAACTCAAAATTTTCGCAGTTCTGATGCTCGACAAGCATAACTAGAACGGCCTAGGGGAAAAGTACGCACACCGTTGTAATCGGGCGAGTTTCTACTTTCAGATGCAACAGAAATTTTGCGGATTGGTCAATCCGTTCGCGAGATATGGCAGTTTGGAGGTAAGCAACGCTTGAGAAACTCAAAATTTTCGCAGTTCTGATGCTCGAAACGAATAACTAGAACGGCCTAGGGGAAAAGTACGCATACCGTTGTAATCGGGCGAGTTTCTACTTTCAGATGCAACAGAAATTTTGCGGATTGGTCAATCCGTTCGAGAGATATGGCAGTTTGGAGGTAAGAAACGCTTGAGAAACTCAAAATTTTCGCAGTTCTGATGCTCGAAACGAACAACAAGAACGGCGTAGGGGAAAAGTACACATACCGTTGTAATCGGGCGAGTTACTACTTTCAGATGCAACAGAAATTTTGCGGATTGGTCAATCCGTTCGCGAGATATGGCAGTTTGGAGGAACGCAACGCTTGAGAAACTCAAAATTTTCGCAGTTCTGTTGGTCGAAACGAATAACTAGAACGGGCTAGGGGAAAAGTACCCATACAGTTGTAATCGGGCGAATTTCTATTTTCAGATGCAACAGAAATTCTGCGGATTGGTCAATCCGTTCGCGAGATATGACAGTTTGGAGGTAAGAAACGCTCGAGAAACTCAAAATTTTCGCAGTTCTGATGCTCGAAACGAATAACTAGAACGGCCTAGGGGAAAAGTACGCATAGTGTTGTAATCGGGCGAGTTTTTACTTTCAGATGCAACAGAAATTTTGCGGATTGGTCAATCCGTTCGCGAGATATGGTAGTTTGGAGGTAAGAAACGCTCGAGAAACTCAAAATTTTCGCAGTTCTGATGCTCGACAAGCATAACTAGAACGGCCTAGGGGAAAAGTACGCACACCGTTGTAATCGGGCGAGTTTCTACTTTCAGATGCAACAGAAATTTTGCGGATTGGTCAATCCGTTCACGAGATATGGCAGTTTGGAGGTAAGGAACGCTTGAAAAACTCAAAATTTTCGCAGTTCTGTTGCTCGAAACGAATAACTAGAACGGGCTAGGGGAAAAGTACGCACACCGTTGTAATTGGGCGAGTTTCTACTTTCAGATGCAACAGAAATTTTGCGGATTGGTCAATCCGTTCGCGAGATATGGCAGTTTGGAGGTAAGAAACGGATGAGAAACTCAAAATTATCACAATTCTGATGCTCGAAACGAATAACCAGAACGCCCTAGGGGAAAAGTACGCATACCGTTGTAATCGGGCGAGTTTCTACTTTCAGATGCAACAGAAATTTTGCGGATTGGTCAATCCGTTCGCGAGATATGACAGTTTGGAAGTAAGAAACGCTTGAGAAACTCAAAATTTTCGCAGTTCTGATGCTCGAAACGAATAACTAGAACGGCCTAGGGGAAAAGTACGCATACCGTTGTAATCGGGCGAGTTTCTACTTTCAGATGCAACAGAAATTTTGCGGATTGGTCAATCCGTTCGAGAGATATGGCAGTTTGGAGGTAAGAAACGCTTGAGAAACTCAAAATTTTCGCAGTTCTGATGCTCGAAACGAACAACAAGAACGGCGTAGGGGAAAAGTACACATACCGTTGTAATCGGGCGAGTTACTACTTTCAGATGCAACAGAAATTTTGCGGATTGGTCAATCCGTTCGCGAGATATGGCAGTTTGGAGGTACGCAACGCTTGAGAAACTCAAAATTTTCGCAGTTCTGTTGGTCGAAACGAATAACTAGAACGGGCTAGGGGAAAAGTACCCATACAGTTGTAATCGGGCGAATTTCTATTTTCAGATGCAACAGAAATTCTGCGGATTGGTCAATCCGTTCGCGAGATATGACAGTTTGGAGGTAAGAAACGCTCGAGAAACTCAAAATTTTCGCAGTTCTGATGCTCGAAACGAATAACTAGAACGGCCTAGGGGAAAAGTACGCATAGTGTTGTAATCGGGCGAGTTTTTACTTTCAGATGCAACAGAAATTTTGCGGATTGGTCAATCCGTTCGCGAGATATGGTAGTTTGGAGGTAAGAAACGCTCGAGAAACTCAAAATTTTCGCAGTTCTGATGCTCGACAAGCATAACTAGAACGGCCTAGGGGAAAAGTACGCACACCGTTGTAATCGGGCGAGTTTCTACTTTCAGATGCAACAGAAATTTTGCGGATTGGTCAATCCGTTCGCGAGATATGGCAGTTTGGAGGTAAGAAACGCTTGAGAAACTCAAAATTTTCGCAGTTCTGATGCTCGAAACGAACAACAAGAACGGCGTAGGGGAAAAGTACACATACCGTTGTAATCGGGCGAGTTACTACTTTCAGATGCAACAGAAATTTTGCGGATTGGTCAATCCGTTCGCGAGATATGGCAGTTTGGAGGTACGCAACGCTTGAGAAACTCAAAATTTTCGCAGTTCTGTTGGTCGAAACGAATAACTAGAACGGGCTAGGGGAAAAGTACCCATACAGTTGTAATCGGGCGAATTTCTATTTTCAGATGCAACAGAAATTCTGCGGATTGGTCAATCCGTTCGCGAGATATGACAGTTTGGAGGTAAGAAACGCTCGAGAAACTCAAAATTTTCGCAGTTCTGATGCTCGAAACGAATAACTAGAACGGCCTAGGGGAAAAGTACGCATAGTGTTGTAATCGGGCGAGTTTTTACTTTCAGATGCAACAGAAATTTTGCGGATTGGTCAATCCGTTCGCGAGATATGGTAGTTTGGAGGTAAGAAACGCTCGAGAAACTCAAAATTTTCGCAGTTCTGATGCTCGACAAGCATAACTAGAACGGCCTAGGGGAAAAGTACGCACACCGTTGTAATCGGGCGAGTTTCTACTTTCAGATGCAACAGAAATTTTGCGGATTGGTCAATCCGTTCGCGAGATATGGCAGTTTGGAGGTAAGGAACGCTTGAAAAACTCAAAATTTTCGCAGTTCTGTTGCTCGAAACGAATAACTAGAACGGGCTAGGGGAAAAGTACGCATAGTGTTGTAATCGGGCGAGTTTTTACTTTCAGATGCAACAGAAATTTTGCGGATTGGTCAATCCGTTCGCGAGATATGGCAGTTTGGAAGTAAGAAACGCTTGAGAAACTCAAAATTTTCGCAGTTCTGATGCTCGAAACGAACAACAAGAACGGCGTAGGGGAAAAGTACACATACCGTTGTAATCGGGCGAGTTACTACTTTCAGATGCAACAGAAATTTTGCGGATTGATCAATCCGTTCGCGAGATATGGCAGTTTGGAGGTAAGCAACGCCTGAGAAACTCAAAATTTTCGCAGTTCTGTTGCTCGAAACGAATAACTAGAACGGGCTAGGGGAAAAGTACGCATACAGTTGTAATCGGGCGAATTTCTACTTTCAGATGCAACAGAAATTTTGCGGATTGGTCAATCCGTTCCCGAGATATGGCAGTTTGGATGTAAGAAACGCTTGAGAAACTCAAAATTTTCGCGGTTCTGATGCTCGAAACAAATAACAATAACGGCCTAGGGGAAAAGTACGCACACCGTTGTAATCGGGCGAGTTTCTACTTTCAGATGCAACAGAAATTTTGCGGATCGGTGAATCCGTTCGCGAGTTATGGCAGTTTGGAGGTAAGAAACGCTTGAGAAACTCAAAATTTTCGCAGTTCTGATGCTCGAAACGAATAACTAGAACGGCCTAGGGGAAAAGTACGCATAGTATTGTAATCGGGCGAGTTTCTACTTTCAGATGCAACAGAAATTTTGCGGATTGGTCAATCCGTTCGCGAGATATGGCAGTTTGGAGGTAAGAAACGCTCGAGAAACTCAAAATTTTCGCAGTTCTGATGCTCGACAAGCATAACTAGAACGGCCTAGGGGAAAAGTACGCACACCGTTGTAATTGGGCGAGTTTCTACTTTCAGATGCAACAGAAATTTTGCGGATTGGTCAATCCGTTCGCGAGATATGACAGTTTGGAAGTAAGAAACGCTTGAGAAACTCAAAATTTTCGCAGTTCTGATGCTCGAAACGAATAAGTAGAACGGCCTAGGGGAAAAGTACGCATAGTGTTGTAATCGGGCGAGTTTCTACTTTCAGATGCAACAGAAATTTTGCGGATTGGTCAATCCGTTCGCGAGATATGGCAGTTTGGAAGTAAGAAACGCTTGAGAAACTCAAAATTTTCGCAGTTCTGATGCTCGAAACGAATAACTAGAACGGCCTAGGGGAAAAGTACGCACAGTGTTGTAATCGGGCGAGTTTCTACTTTCAGATGCAACAGAAATTTTGCGGATTGATCAATCCGTTCGCGAGATATGGCAGTTTGGAGGTAAGCAACGCCTGAGAAACTCAAAATTTTCGCAGTTCTGTTGCTCGAAACGAATAACTAGAACGGGCTAGGGGAAAAGTACCCATACAGTTGTAATCGGGCGAATTTCTACTTTCAGATGCAACAGAAATTTTGCGGATTGGTCAATCCGTTCGCGAGATATGGCTGTTTGGATGTAAGCAACGCTTGGGAAACTCAAAATTTTCGCAGTTCTGTTGCTCGAAACGAATAACTAGAACGGGCTAGGGGAAAAGTACCCATACAGTTGTAATCGGGCGAATTTCTACTTTCAGATGCAACAGAAATTTTGCGGATTGGTCAATCCGTTCGCGAGATATGGCAGTTTGGTGGTAAGAAACGCTCGAGAAACTCAAAATTTTCGCAGTTCTGATGCTCGACAAGCATAACTAGAACGGCCTAGGGGAAAAGTACGCACACCGTTGTAATCGGGCGAGTTTCTACTTTCAGATGCAACAAAAATTTTGCGGATTGGTCAATCCGTTCGCGAGATATGACAGTTTGGAGGTAAGAAACGCTCGAGAAACTCAAAATTTTCGCAGTTCTGATGCTCGACAAGCATAACTAGAACGGCCTAGGGGAAAAGTACGCACACCGTTGTAATTGGGCGAGTTTCTACTTTCAGATGCAACAGAAATTTTGCGGATTGGTCAATCCGTTCGCGAGATATGGCAGTTTGGAGGTAAGAAACGGTTGAGAAACTCAAAATTATCACAATTCTGATGCTCGAAACGAATAACCAGAACGCCCTAGGGGAAAAGTACGCATACCGTTGTAATCGGGCGAGTTTCTACTTTCAGATGCAACAGAAATTTTGCGGTTTGGTCAATCCGTTCGCGAGATATGACAGTTTGGAAGTAAGAAACGCTTGAGAAACTTAAAATTTTCGCAGTTCTGATGCTCGAAACGAATAACTAGAACGGCCTAGGGGAAAAGTACGCATAGTGTTGTAATCGGGCGAGTTTCTACTTTCAGATGCAACAGAAATTTTGCGGATTGGTCAATCCGTTCGCGAGATATGGCAGTTTGGAAGTAAGAAACGCTTGAGAAACTCAAAATTTTCGCAGTTCTGATGCTCGAAACGAATAACTAGAACGGGCTAGGGGAAAAGTACGCATACAGTTGTAATCGGGCGAATTTCTACTTTCAGATGCAACAGAAATTTTGCGGATTGGTCAATCCGTTCCCGAGATATGGCAGTTTGGAGGTAAGAAACGCTTGAGAAACTCAAAATTTTCACAGTTCTGATGCTCGAAACGAATAACTAGAACGGGCTAGGGGAAAAGTACGCATACAGTTGTAATCGGGCGAATTTCTACTTTCAGATGCAACAGAAATTTTGCGGATTGGTCAATCCGTTCGCGAGATATGGCAGTTTGGAGGTAAGAAACGCTCGAGAAACTCAAAATTTTCGCAGTTCTGATGCTCGACAAGCATAACTAGAACGGCCTAGGGGAAAAGTACGCACACCGTTGTAATTGGGCGAGTTTCTACTTTCAGATGCAACAGAAATTTTGCGGATTGGTCAATCCGTTCGCGAGATATGGCAGTTTGGAGGTAAGAAACGGTTGAGAAACTCAAAATTATCACAATTCTGATGCTCGAAACGAATAACCAGAACGCCCTAGGGGAAAAGTACGCATACCGTTGTAATCGGGCGAGTTTCTACTTTCAGATGCAACAGAAATTTTGCGGATTGGTCAATCCGTTCGCGAGATATGACAGTTTGGAAGTAAGAAACGCTTGAGAAACTCAAAATTTTCGCAGTTCTGATGCTCGAAACGAATAAGTAGAACGGCCTAGGGGAAAAGTACGCATAGTGTTGTAATCGGGCGAGTTTCTACTTTCAGATGCAACAGAAATTTTGCGGATTGGTCAATCCGTTCGCGAGATATGGCAGTTTGGAAGTAAGAAACGCTTGAGAAACTCAAAATTTTCGCAGTTCTGATGCTCGAAACGAATAACTAGAACGGCCTAGGGGAAAAGTACGCACAGTGTTGTAATCGGGCGAGTTTCTACTTTCAGATGCAACAGAAATTTTGCGGATTGATCAATCCGTTCGCGAGATATGGCAGTTTGGAGGTAAGCAACGCCTGAGAAACTCAAAATTTTCGCAGTTCTGTTGCTCGAAACGAATAACTAGAACGGGCTAGGGGAAAAGTACGCATACAGTTGTAATCGGGCGAATTTCTACTTTCAGATGCAACAGAAATTTTGCGGATTGGTCAATCCGTTCCCGAGATATGGCAGTTTGGATGTAAGAAACGCTTGAGAAACTCAAAATTTTCGCAGTTCTGATGCTCGAAACGAATAACTAGAACGGCCTAGGGGAAAAGTACGCACAGTATTGTAATCGGGCGAGTTTCTACTTTCAGATGCAACAGAAATTTTGCGGATTGGTCAATCCGTTCGCGAGATATGGCAGTTTGGAAGTAAGAAACGCTTGAGAAACTCAAAATTTTCGCAGTTCTGATGCTCGACAAGCATAACTAGAACGGCCTAGGGGAAAAGTACGCACACCGTTGTAATCGGGCGAGTTTCTACTTTCAGATGCAACAGAAATTTTGCGGATTGGTCAATCCGTTCGCGAGATATGGCAGTTTGGAGGTAAGCAACGCTTGAGAAACTCAAAATTTTCGCAGTTCTGATGCTCGAAACGAATAACTAGAACGGCCTAGGGGAAAAGTACGCATACCGTTGTAATCGGGCGAGTTTCTACTTTCAGATGCAACAGAAATTTTGCGGATTGGTCAATCCGTTCGAGAGATATGGCAGTTTGGAGGTAAGAAACGCTTGAGAAACTCAAAATTTTCGCAGTTCTGATGCTCGAAACGAACAACAAGAACGGCGTAGGGGAAAAGTACACATACCGTTGTAATCGGGCGAGTTACTACTTTCAGATGCAACAGAAATTTTGCGGATTGGTCAATCCGTTCGCGAGATATGGCAGTTTGGAGGAACGCAACGCTTGAGAAACTCAAAATTTTCGCAGTTCTGTTGGTCGAAACGAATAACTAGAACGGGCTAGGGGAAAAGTACCCATACAGTTGTAATCGGGCGAATTTCTATTTTCAGATGCAACAGAAATTCTGCGGATTGGTCAATCCGTTCGCGAGATATGACAGTTTGGAGGTAAGAAACGCTCGAGAAACTCACAATTTTCGCAGTTCTGATGCTCGAAACGAATAACTAGAACGGCCTAGGGGAAAAGTACGCATAGTGTTGTAATCGGGCGAGTTTTTACTTTCAGATGCAACAGAAATTTTGCGGATTGGTCAATCCGTTCGCGAGATATGGTAGTTTGGAGGTAAGAAACGCTCGAGAAACTCAAAATTTTCGCAGTTCTGATGCTCGACAAGCATAACTAGAACGGCCTAGGGGAAAAGTACGCACACCGTTGTAATCGGGCGAGTTTCTACTTTCAGATGCAACAGAAATTTTGCGGATTGGTCAATCCGTTCACGAGATATGGCAGTTTGGAGGTAAGGAACGCTTGAAAAACTCAAAATTTTCGCAGTTCTGTTGCTCGAAACGAATAACTAGAACGGGCTAGGGGAAAAGTACGCACACCGTTGTAATTGGGCGAGTTTCTACTTTCAGATGCAACAGAAATTTTGCGGATTGGTCAATCCGTTCGCGAGATATGGCAGTTTGGAGGTAAGAAACGGATGAGAAACTCAAAATTATCACAATTCTGATGCTCGAAACGAATAACCAGAACGCCCTAGGGGAAAAGTACGCATACCGTTGTAATCGGGCGAGTTTCTACTTTCAGATGCAACAGAAATTTTGCGGATTGGTCAATCCGTTCGCGAGATATGACAGTTTGGAAGTAAGAAACGCTTGAGAAACTCAAAATTTTCGCAGTTCTGATGCTCGAAACGAATAACTAGAACGGCCTAGGGGAAAAGTACGCATACCGTTGTAATCGGGCGAGTTTCTACTTTCAGATGCAACAGAAATTTTGCGGATTGGTCAATCCGTTCGAGAGATATGGCAGTTTGGAGGTAAGAAACGCTTGAGAAACTCAAAATTTTCGCAGTTCTGATGCTCGAAACGAACAACAAGAACGGCGTAGGGGAAAAGTACACATACCGTTGTAATCGGGCGAGTTACTACTTTCAGATGCAACAGAAATTTTGCGGATTGGTCAATCCGTTCGCGAGATATGGCAGTTTGGAGGTACGCAACGCTTGAGAAACTCAAAATTTTCGCAGTTCTGTTGGTCGAAACGAATAACTAGAACGGGCTAGGGGAAAAGTACCCATACAGTTGTAATCGGGCGAATTTCTATTTTCAGATGCAACAGAAATTCTGCGGATTGGTCAATCCGTTCGCGAGATATGACAGTTTGGAGGTAAGAAACGCTCGAGAAACTCAAAATTTTCGCAGTTCTGATGCTCGAAACGAATAACTAGAACGGCCTAGGGGAAAAGTACGCATAGTGTTGTAATCGGGCGAGTTTTTACTTTCAGATGCAACAGAAATTTTGCGGATTGGTCAATCCGTTCGCGAGATATGGTAGTTTGGAGGTAAGAAACGCTCGAGAAACTCAAAATTTTCGCAGTTCTGATGCTCGACAAGCATAACTAGAACGGCCTAGGGGAAAAGTACGCACACCGTTGTAATCGGGCGAGTTTCTACTTTCAGATGCAACAGAAATTTTGCGGATTGGTCAATCCGTTCGCGAGATATGGCAGTTTGGAGGTAAGAAACGCTTGAGAAACTCAAAATTTTCGCAGTTCTGATGCTCGAAACGAACAACAAGAACGGCGTAGGGGAAAAGTACACATACCGTTGTAATCGGGCGAGTTACTACTTTCAGATGCAACAGAAATTTTGCGGATTGGTCAATCCGTTCGCGAGATATGGCAGTTTGGAGGTACGCAACGCTTGAGAAACTCAAAATTTTCGCAGTTCTGTTGGTCGAAACGAATAACTAGAACGGGCTAGGGGAAAAGTACCCATACAGTTGTAATCGGGCGAATTTCTATTTTCAGATGCAACAGAAATTCTGCGGATTGGTCAATCCGTTCGCGAGATATGACAGTTTGGAGGTAAGAAACGCTCGAGAAACTCAAAATTTTCGCAGTTCTGATGCTCGAAACGAATAACTAGAACGGCCTAGGGGAAAAGTACGCATAGTGTTGTAATCGGGCGAGTTTTTACTTTCAGATGCAACAGAAATTTTGCGGATTGGTCAATCCGTTCGCGAGATATGGTAGTTTGGAGGTAAGAAACGCTCGAGAAACTCAAAATTTTCGCAGTTCTGATGCTCGACAAGCATAACTAGAACGGTCTAGGGGAAAAGTACGCATACCGTTGTAATCGGGCGAGTTTCTACTTTCAGATGCAACAGAAATTTTGCGGATTGGTCAATCCGTTCGCGACATATGGCAGATTGGAGGTAAGCAACGCTTGAGAAACTCAAAATTTTCGCAGTTCTGTTGCTCGAAATGAATAACTAGAACGGGCTAGGGGAAAAGTACGCATACAGTTGTAATCGGGCGAGTTTCTACTTTCAGATGGAACAGAAACTTTGCGGACTGGTCAAACCGTTCGCGAGATATGGCAGTTTGGATGTAAGAAACGCTTGAGAAACTCAAAATTTTCGCAGTTGTGATGCTCGACAAGCATAACTAGAACGGTCTAGGGGAAAAGTACGCATACCGTTGTAATCGGGCGAGTTTCTACTTTCAGATGCATCAGAAATTTTGCGGATTGGACAATCCGTTCGCGAGATGTGGCAGTTTGTATGTGAGAAACGCTTGAGAAACTCAAAATTTTCGCAGTTCTGATGCTCGAAACGAATAACTAGAACGGCCTAGGGGAAAAGTACGCATACCGTTGTAATCGGGCGAGTTTCTACTTTCAGATGCAACAGAAATTTTGCGGATTGGTCAATCCGTTCGCGAGATATGGCAGTTTGGAGGTAAGAAACGCTTGAGAAACTCAAAATTTTCGCGGTTTTGATGCTCGAAACGAATAACAAGAACGGCCTAGGGGAAAAGTACGCACACCGTTGTAATCGGGCGAGTTTCTACTTTCAGATGCAAAAGAAATTTTGGGGATTGGTCAATCCGTTCGCGAGATATGGCAGTTTGGAGGTAAGCAACGCTTGAGAAACTCAAAATTTTCGCAGTTCTGATGCTCGAAACGAATAACTAGAACGGCCTAGGGGAAAAGTACGCATGCCGTTGTAATCGGGCGAGTTTCTACTTTCAGATGCAACAATAGTTTTGCGGATTGGTCAATCCGTTCGCGACATATGGCAGTTTGGAGGTAAGCAACGCTTGAGAAACTCAAAATTTTCGCAGTTCTGATGCTCGACAAGCATAACTAGAACGGTCTAGGGGAAAAGTACGCATACCGTTGTAATCGGGCGAGTTTCTACTTTCAGATGCAACAGAAATTTTGCGGATTGGTCAATCCGTTCGCGAGATATGGCAGTTCGGAGGTAAGAAACGGTTGAGAAACTCAAAATTTTCACAGTTCTGATGCTCGAAACGAATAACTAGATCGGACTATGGGAAAAGTACGCATACAGCTGTAATCGGGCGAGTTTCTACTTTCAGATGCAACAGAAACTTTGCGGATTGGTCAAACCGTTCGCGAGATATGGCAGTTTGGATGTAAGAAACGCTTGAGAAACTCAAAATTTTCGCAGTTCTGATGCTCGACAAGCATAACTAGAACGGTCTAGGGGAAAAGTACGCATACCGTTGTAATCGGGCGAGTTTCTACTTTCAGATGCATCAGAAATTTTGCGGATAGGACAATCCGTTCGCGAGATGTGGCAGTTTGTATGTGAGAAACGCTTGAGAAACTCAAAATTTTCGCAGTTCTGATGCTCGAAACGAATAACTAGAACGGCCTAGGGGAAAAGTACGCATACCGTTGTAATCGGGCGAGTTTCTACCTTCAGATGCAACAGAAATTTTGCGGATTTGTCAATCCGTACGCGAGATATGGCAGTTTGGAAGTAAGAAACGCTTGAGAAACTCAAAATTTTCGCAGTTCTGATGCTCGAAACGAATAACTAGAACGGCCTAGGGGAAAAGTACGCATACCGTTGTAATCGGGCGAGTTTCTACCTTCAGATGCAACAGAAATTTTGCGGATTTGTCAATCCGTACGCGAGATATGGCAGTTTGGAAGTAAGAAACGCTTGAGAAACTCAAAATTTTCGCAGTTCTGTTGCTCGAAATGAATAACTAGAACGGGCTAGGGGGAAAGTACGCATACCGTTGTAATCGGGCGAGATTCTACCTTCAGATGCAACAGAAGTTTTGCGGATTTGTCAATCCGTACGCGAGATATGGCAGTTTGGAAGTAAGAAACGCTTGAGAAACTCAAAATTTTCGCAGTTCTGTTGCTCGAAATGAATAACTAGAACGGGCTAGGGGAAAAGTACGCATACAGTTGTAATCGGGCGAGTTTCTACTTTCAGATGGAACAGAAACTTTGCGGACTGGTCAAACCGTTCGCGAGATATGGCAGTTTGGATGTAAGAAACGCTTGAGAAACTCAAAATTTTCGCAGTTCTGATGCTCGACAAGCATAACTAGAACGGTCTAGGGGAAAAGTACGCATACCGTTGTAATCGGGCGAGTTTCTACTTTCAGATGCATCAGAAATTTTGCGGATTGGACAATCCGTTCGCGAGATGTGGCAGTTTGTATGTGAGAAACGCTTGAGAAACTCAAAATTTTCGCAGTTCTGATGCTCGAAACGAATAACTAGAACGGCCTAGGGGAAAAGTACGCATACCGTTGTAATCGGGCGAGTTTCTACTTTCAGATGCAACAGAAATTTTGCGGATTGGTCAATCCGTTCGCGAGATATGGCAGTTTGGAGGTAAGAAACGCTTGAGAAACTCAAAATTTTCGCGGTTTTGATGCTCGAAACGAATAACAAGAACGGCCTAGGGGAAAAGTACGCACACCGTTGTAATCGGGCGAGTTTCTACTTTCAGATGCAAAAGAAATTTTGGGGATTGGTCAATCCGTTCGCGAGATATGGCAGTTTGGAGGTAAGCAACGCTTGAGAAACTCAAAATTTTCGCAGTTCTGATGCTCGAAACGAATAACTAGAACGGCCTAGGGGAAAAGTACGCATGCCGTTGTAATCGGGCGAGTTTCTACTTTCAGATGCAACAATAGTTTTGCGGATTGGTCAATCCGTTCGCGACATATGGCAGTTTGGAGGTAAGCAACGCTTGAGAAACTCAAAATTTTCGCAGTTCTGATGCTCGACAAGCATAACTAGAACGGTCTAGGGGAAAAGTACGCATACCGTTGTAATCGGGCGAGTTTCTACTTTCAGATGCAACAGAAATTTTGCGGATTGGTCAATCCGTTCGCGAGATATGGCAGTTTGGAAGTAAGAAACGCTTGAGAAACTCAAAATTTTCGCAGTTCTGATGCTCGAAACGAATAACTAGAACGGCCTAGGGGAAAAGTACGCATACCGTTGTAATCGGGCGAGTTTCTACCTTCAGATGCAACAGAAATTTTGCGGATTTGTCAATCCGTACGCGAGATATGGCAGTTTGGAAGTAAGAAACGCTTGAGAAACTCAAAATTTTCGCAGTTCTGATGCTCGAAACGAATAACTAGAACGGCCTAGGGGAAAAGTACGCATACCGTTGTAATCGGGCGAGTTTCTACCTTCAGATGCAACAGAAATTTTGCGGATTGGTCAAACCGTTCGCGAGATATGGCAGTTTGGAGGTACGAAACGCTTGAGAAACTCAAAATTTTCGCAGTTCTGATGCTCGAAACGAATAACTAGAACGGCCTAGGGGGAAAGTACGCATACCGTTGTAATCGGGCGAGATTCTACCTTCAGATGCAACAGAAGTTTTGCGTATTGGTCAATCCGTTCGCGAGATATGGCAGTTTGGAGGTAAGCAACGCTTGAGAAACTCAAAATTTTCGCAGTTCTGTTGCTCGAAACGAATAACTAGAATTGGCTAGGGGAAAGGTACGCATACCGTTGTAATCGGGCGAGTTTCTACTTTCAGATGCAACAGTAATTTTGCGGATTGGTCAATCCGTTCGCGAGATATGGCAGTTTGGAGGTAAGAAACGCTTGAGAAACTCAAAATTTTGCAGTTCTGATGCTCGAAACGAATAACTAGAACGGCCTAGGGGAAAAGTACGCATGCCGTTGTAATCGGGCGAGTTTCTACTTTCAGATGCAACAGAAATTTTGCGGATTGGTCAATCCGTTCGCGAGATATGGCAGTTTGGAGGTAAGAAACGCTTGAGAAACTCAAAATTTTCGCAGTTCTGATGCTCGAAACGAATAACTAGAACGGCCTAGGGGAAAAGTACGCATAGTGTTGTAATCGGGCGAGTTTCTACTTTCAGATTCAACAGAAATTTTGCGGATTGGTCAATCCGTTCGCGAGATATGGCAGTTTGGTTGTAAGAAACGCTTGAGAAACTCAAAATTTTCGCAGTTCTGATGCTCGACAAGCATAACTAGAACGGCCTAGGGGAAAAGTACGCATACCGTTGTAATCGGGCGAGTTTCTACTTTCAGATGCAACAGAAATTTTGCGGATTGGTCAATCCGTTCGCGAGATATGGCAGTTTGGAGGTAAGGAACGCTTGAGAAACTCAAAATTTTCGCAGTTCTGATGCTCGAAACGAATAACTAGAACGGCCTAGGGGAAAAGTACGCATACCGTTGTAATCGGGCGAGTTTCTACTTTCAGATGCAACAGAAATTTTGCGGATTGGTCAATCCGTTCGCGAAATATGGCAGTTTGTAAGTAAGAAACGCTTGAGAAACTCAAAATTTTCGCAGTTCTGATGCTCGAAACGAATAACTAGAACGGCCTAGGGGAAAAGTACGCATGCCGTTGTAATCGGGCGAGTTTCTACTTTCAGATGCAACAATAATTTTGCGGATTGGTCAATCCGTTCGCGACATATGGCAGTTTGGAGGTAAGCAACGCTTGAGAAACTCAAAATTTTCGCAGTTCTGTTGCTCGAAATGAATAACTAGAACGGGCTAGGGGAAAAGTACGCATACAGTTGTAATCGGGCGAGTTTCTATTTTCAGATGCAACAGAAACTTTGCGGATTGGTCAAACCGTTCGCGAGATATGGCAGTTTGGATGTAAGAAACGCTTGAGAAACTCAAAATTTTCGCAGTTCTGATGCTCGACAAGCATAACTAGAACGGTCTAGGGGAAAAGTACGCATACCGTTGTAGTCGGGCGAGTTTCTACCTTCAGATGCAACAGAAATTTTGCGGATTTGTCAATCCGTACGCGAGATATGGCAGTTTGGAAGTAAGAAACGCTTGAGAAACTCAAAATTTTCGCAGTTCTGATGCTCGAAACGAATAACTAGAACGGCCTAGGGGAAAAGTACGCATACCGTTGTAATCGGGCGAGTTTCTACCTTCAGATGCAACAGAAATTTTGCGGATTGGTCAAACCGTTCGCGAGATATGGCAGTTTGGAGGTACGAAACGCTTGAGAAACTCAAAATTTTCGCAGTTCTGATGCTCGAAACGAATAACTAGAACGGCCTAGGGGAAAAGTACGCATACCGTTGTAATCGGGCGAGATTCTACCTTCAGATGCAACAGAAGTTTTGCGTATTGGTCAATCCGTTCGCGAGATATGGCAGTTTGGAAGTAAGAAGCGCTTGAGAAACTCAAAATTTTCGCAGTTCTGATGCTCGAAACGAATAACTAGAACGGCCTAGGGGAAAAGTACGCATACCGTCGTAATCGGGCGAGTTTCTACTTTCAGATGCAACAGAAATTTTGCGGATTGGTCAATCCGTTCGCGAGATATGGCAGTTTGGAGGTAAGAAACGCTTGAGAAACTCAAAATTTTCGCAGTTCTGATGCTCGACAAGCATAACTAGGGCGGCCTAGGGGAAAAGTACGCATACCGTTGTAATCGGGCTAGTTTCTACTTTCAGATGCAACAGAAATTTTGCGGATTGGTCAATCCATTCGCGAGATATGGCAGTTTGGAGGTAAGATACGCTTGAGAAATTCAAAATTTTCGCAGTTCTGATGCTCGAAACGAATAACTAGAACGGCCTAGGGGAAAAGTACGCATACCGTTGTATTCGGGCGAGTTTCTACCTTCAGATGCAACAGAAATTTTGCGGATTGGTCAATCCGTTCGCGAGATATGGCAGTTTGGAAGTAAGAAACGCTTGAGAAACTCAAAATTTTCGCAGTTCTGATGCTCGAAACGAATAACTAGAACGGCCTAGGGGAAAAGTACGCATACCGTTGTAATCGGGCGAGTTTCTACTTTCAGATGCAACAGTAATTTTGCGGATTGGTCAATCCGCTCGCGAGATATGGCAGTTTGGAGGTAAGAAACGCTTGAGAAACTCAAAATTTTGCAGTTCTGATGCTCGAAACGAATAACTAGAACGGCCTAGGGGAAAAGTACGCATACCGTTGTAATCGGGCGAGTTTCTACTTTCAGATGCAACAGAAATTTTGCGGATTGGTCAATCCGTTCGCGAGATATGGCAGTTTGGAGGTAAGAAACGCTTGAGAAACTCAAAATTTTCGCAGTTCTGATGCTCGAAACGAATAACTAGAACGGCCTAGGGGAAAAGTACGCATAGTGTTGTAATCGGGCGAGTTTCTACTTTCAGATTCAACAGAAATTTTGCGGATTGGTCAATCCGTTCGCGAGATATGGCAGTTTGGTTGTAAGAAACGCTTGAGAAACTCAAAATTTTCGCAGTTCTGATGCTCGACAAGCATAACTAGAACGGCCTAGGGGAAAAGTACGCTTACCGTTGTAATCGGGCGAGTTTCTACTTTCAGATGCAACAGAAATTTTGCGGATTGGTCAATCCTTTCGCGAGATATGGCAGTTTGGAGGTAAGGAACGCTTGAGAAACTCAAAATTTTCGCAGTTCTGATGCTCGAAACGAATAACTAGAACGGCCTAGGGGAAAAGTACGCATACCGTTGTAATCGGGCGAGTTTCTACTTTCAGATGCAACAGAAATTTTGCGGATTGGTCAATCCGTTCGCGACATATGGCAGTTTGGAGGTAAGCAACGCTTGAGAAACTCAAAATTTTCGCAGTTCTGTTGCTCGAAATGAATAACTAGAACGGGCTAGGGGAAAAGTACGCATACAGTTGTAATCGGGCGAGTTTCTACTTTCAGATGCAACAGAAACTTTGCGGATTGGTCAAACCGTTCGCGAGATATGGCAGTTTGGATGTAAGAAACGCTTGAGAAACTCAAAATTTTCGCAGTTCTGATGCTCGACAAGCATAACTAGAACGGTCTAGGGGAAAAGTACGCATACCGTTGTAATCGGGCGAGTTTCTACTTTCAGATGCATCAGAAATTTTGCGGATTGGACAATCCGTTCGCGAGATGTGGCAGTTTGTATGTGAGAAACGCTTGAGAAACTCAAAATTTTCGCAGTTCTGATGCTCGAAACGAATAACTAGAACGGCCTAGGGGAAAAGTACGCATACCGTTGTAATCGGGCGAGTTTCTA
This sequence comes from Ptiloglossa arizonensis, assembly GCF_051014685.1. NCBI lineage: Eukaryota > Metazoa > Arthropoda > Insecta > Hymenoptera > Colletidae > Ptiloglossa > Ptiloglossa arizonensis. The sequence continues at coordinate 19,591 of NW_027479003.1, forward strand.
CTTTCAGATGCAACAGAAATTTTGCGGATTGGTCAATCCGTTCGCGAGATATGGCAGTTTGGATGTAAGAAACGCTTGAGAAACTCAAAATTTTCGCGGTTCTGATGCTCGAAACGAATAACAAGAACGGCCTAGGGGAAAAGTACGCATGCCGTTGTAATCGGGCGAGTTTCTACTTTCAGATGCAACAATAATTTTGCGGATTGGTCAATCCGTTCGCGACATATGGCAGTTTGGAGGTAAGCAACGCTTGAGAAACTCAAAATTTTCGCAGTTCTGTTGCTCGAAATGAATAACTAGAACGGGCTAGGGGAAAAGTACGCATACAGTTGTAATCGGGCGAGTTTCTACTTTCAGATGCAACAGAAACTTTGCGGATTGGTCAAACCGTTCGCGAGATATGGCAGTTTGGATGTAAGAAACGCTTGAGAAACTCAAAATTTTCGCAGTTCTGATGCTCGACAAGCATAACTAGAACGGTCTAGGGGAAAAGTACGCATACCGTTGTAATCGGGCGAGTTTCTACTTTCAGATGCAACAGAAATTTTGCGGATTGGTCAATCCGTTCGCGAGATATGGCAGTTCGGAGGTAAGAAACGGTTGAGAAACTCAAACTTTTCACAGTTCTAATGCTCGAAACGAATAACTAGAACGGACTATGGGAAAAGTACGCATACAGTTGTAATCGGGCGAGTTTCTACTTTCAGATGCAACAGAAATTTTGAGTTTTGTTCAATCCGTTCGCGAGATATGGCAGTTTGGAGGTAAGAAACGCTTGAGAAACTCAAAATTTTCGCAGTTCTGATGCTCGAAACGAATAACTAGAACGGCCTAGGGGAAAAGTAGGCATACCGTTGTAATCGGGCGAGTTTCGACCTTCAGATGCAACAGAAATTTTGCGGATTGGTCAATCCGTTCGCGAGATATGGCAGTTTGGAAGTAAGAAACGCTTGAGAAACTCAAAATTTTCGCAGTTCTGATGCTCGAAACGAATAGCTAGAACGGCCTAGGGGAAAAGTACGCATACCGTTGTAATCGGGCGAGTTTCTACTTTCAGATGCAACAGAAATTTTGCGGATTGGTCAATCCGTTCGCGAGATATGGCAGTTTGGATGTAAGAAACGCTTGAGAAACTCAAAATTTTCGCAGTTCTGATGCTCGAATCGAATAACTAGAACGGCCTAGGGGAAAAGTAGGCATACCGTTGTAATCGGGCGAGTTTCGACCTTCAGATGCAACAGAAATTTTGCGGATTGGTCAATCCGTTCGCGAGATATGGCAGTTTGGAAGTAAGAAACGCTTGAGAAACTCAAAATTTTCGCAGTTCTGATGCTCGAAACGAATAGCTAGAACGGCCTAGGGGAAAAGTACGCATACCGTTGTAATCGGGCGAGTTTCTACGTTCAGATGCAACAGAAATTTTGCGGATTGGTCAATTCGTTCGCGAGATATGGCAGTTTGGAGGTAAGAAACGCTTGAGAAACTCAAAATTTTCGCGGTTCTGATGCTCGAAACGAATAACAAGAACGGCCTAGGGGAAAAGTACGCACACCGTTGTGATCGGGCGAGTTTCTACTTTCAGATGCAACAGAAATTTTGCGGATTGGTCAATCCGTTCGCGAGATATGGCAGTTCGGAGGTAAGAAACGGTTGAGAAACTCAAAATTTTCACAGTTCTGATGCTCGAAACGAATAACTAGAACGGACTAGGGGAAAAGTACGCATACAGTTGTAATCGGGCGAGTTTCTACTTTCAGATGCAACAGAAATTTTGCGGTTTGGTCAATCCGTTCGCGAGATATGGCAGTTTGGAGGTAAGAAACGCTTGAGAAACTCAAAATTTTCGCAGTTCTGATGCTCGAAACGAATAACTAGAACGGCCTAGGGGAAAAGTACGCATACCGTTGTAATCGGGCGAGTTTCTACTTTCAGATGCAACAGAAATTTTGCGGATTGGTCAATCCGTTCGCGAGATATGGCAGTTTGGAGGTAAGAAACGCTTGAGAAACTCAAAATTTTCGCAGTTCTGATGCTCGAATCGAATAACTAGAACGGCCTAGGGGAAAAGTAGGCATACCGTTGTAATCGGGCGAGTTTCGACCTTCAGATGCAACAGAAATTTTGCGGATTGGTCAATCCGTTCGCGAGATATGGCAGTTTGGAAGTAAGAAACGCTTGAGAAACTCAAAATTTTCGCAGTTCTGATGCTCGAAACGAATAGCTAGAACGGCCTAGGGGAAATGTACGCATACCGTTGTAATCGGGCGAGTTTCTACGTTCAGATGCAACAGAAATTTTGCGGATTGGTCAATTCGTTCGCGAGATATGGCAGTTTGGAGGTAAGAAACGCTTGAGAAACTCAAAATTTTCGCGGTTCTGATGCTCGAAACGAATAACAAGAACGGCCTAGGGGAAAAGTACGCACACCGTTGTGATCGGGCGAGTTTCTACTTTCAGATGCAACAGAAATTTTGCGGATTGGTCAATCCGTTCGCGAGATATGGCAGTTCGGAGGTAAGAAACGGTTGAGAAACTCAAAATTTTCACAGTTCTGATGCTCGAAACGAATAACTAGAACGGACTAGGGGAAAAGTACGCATACAGTTGTAATCGGGCGAGTTTCTACTTTCAGATGCAACAGAAATTTTGCGGTTTGGTCAATCCGTTCGCGAGATATGGCAGTTTGGAGGTAAGAAACGCTTGAGAAACTCAAAATTTTCGCAGTTCTGATGCTCGAAACGAATAACTAGAACGGCCTAGGGGAAAAGTACGCATACCGTTGTATTTGGGCGAGTTTCTACTTTCAGATGCAACAATAATTTTGCGGATTGGTCAATCCGTTCGCGAGATATGGCAGTTTGGAGGTAAGCAACGCTTGAGAAACTCAAAATTTTCGCAGTTCTGATGCTCGAATCGAATAACTAGAACGGCCTAGGGGAAAAGTAGGCATACCGTTGTAATCGGGCGAGTTTCGACCTTCAGATGCAACAGAAATTTTGCGGATTGGTCAATCCGTTCGCGAGATATGGCAGTTTGGAAGTAAGAAACGCTTGAGAAACTCAAAATTTTCGCAGTTCTGATGCTCGAAACGAATAGCTAGAACGGCCTAGGGGAAAAGTACGCACACCGTTGTGATCGGGCGAGTTTCTACTTTCAGATGCAACAGAAATTTTGCGGATTGGTCAATCCGTTCGCGAGATATGGCAGTTCGGAGGTAAGAAACGGTTGAGAAACTCAAAATTTTCACAGTTCTGATGCTCGAAACGAATAACTAGAACGGACTAGGGGAAAAGTACGCATACAGTTGTAATCGGGCGAGTTTCTACTTTCAGATGCAACAGAAATTTTGCGGTTTGGTCAATCCGTTCGCGAGATATGGCAGTTTGGAGGTAAGAAACGCTTGAGAAACTCAAAATTTTCGCAGTTCTGATGCTCGAAACGAATAACTAGAACGGCCTAGGGGAAAAGTACGCATACCGTTGTATTTGGGCGAGTTTCTACTTTCAGATGCAACAATAATTTTGCGGATTGGTCAATCCGTTCGCGAGATATGGCAGTTTGGAGGTAAGCAACGCTTGAGAAACTCAAAATTTTCGCAGTTCTGTTGCTCGAAACGAATAACTAGAACGGCCTAGGGGAAAAGTACGCATACCGTTGTATTCGGGCGAGTTTCTACTTTCAGATGCAACAGAAATTTTGCGGATAGGTCAATCCGTTCGCGAGATACGGCAGTTTGGAGGTAAGAAACACTTGAGAAACTCAAAATTTTCGCAGTTCTGATGCTCGACAAGCATAACTAGAACGGTCTAGGGGAAAAGTACGCATACCGTTGTAATCGGGCGAGTTTCTACTTTCAGATGCAACAGAAATTTTGCGGATTGGTCAAGTCCGTTCGCGAAATATGGCAGTTTGTAGGTAAGAAACGCTTGAGAAACTCAAAATTTTCGCAGTTCTGATGCTCGAAACGAATAACTAGAACGGCCTAGGGGAAAAGTACGCATACCGTTGTAATCGGGCGAGTTTCTACTTTCAGATGCAACAGAAATTTTGCGGATTGGTCAATCCGTTCGCGAGATATGGCAGTTTGGAGGTAAGAAACGCTTGAGAAACTCAAAATTTTCGCAGTTCTGATGCTCGAATCGAATAACTAGAACGGCCTAGGGGAAAAGTACGCATACCGTTGTAATCGGGCGAGTTTCGACCTTCAGATGCAACAGAAATTTTGCGGATTGGTCAATCCGTTCGCGAGATATGGCAGTTTGGAGGTAAGAAACGCTTGAGAAACTCAAAATTTCCGCAGTTCTGATGCTCGAAACGAATAACTAGAACGGCCTAGGGGAAAAGTACGCATACCGTTGTAATCGGGCGAGTTTCTACCTTCAGATGCAACAGAAATTTTGCGGATTGGTCAATCCGTTCGCGAGATATGGCAGTTTGGAAGTAAGAAACGCTTGAGAAACTCAAAATTTTCGCAGTTCTGATGCTCGAAACGAATAACTAGAACGGCCTAGGGGAAAAGTACGCATAGTGTTGAAATCGGGCGAGTTTCTACTTTCAGATGCAACAGAAATTTTGCGGATTGGTCAATCCGTTCGCGAGATATGGCAGTTTGGAGGTAAGAAACGCTCGAGAAACTCAAAATTTTCGCAGTTCTGATGCTCGACAAGCATAACTAGAACGGCCTAGGGGAAAAGTACGCACACCGTTGTAATCGGGCGAGTTTCTACTTTCAGATGCAACAGAAATTTTGCGGATTGGTCAATCCGTTCGCGAGATATGGCAGTTTGGAAGTAAGAAACGCTTGAGAAACTCAAAATTTTCGCAGTTCTGATGCTCGAAACGAATAACTAGAACGGCCTAGGGGAAAAGTACGCATAGTGTTGAAATCGGGCGAGTTTCTACTTTCAGATGCAACAGAAATTTTGCGGATTGGTCAATCCGTTCGCGAGATATGGCAGTTTGGAGGTAAGAAACGCTCGAGAAACTCAAAATTTTCGCAGTTCTGATGCTCGACAAGCATAACTAGAACGGCCTAGGGGAAAAGTACGCACACCGTTGTAATCGGGCGAGTTTCTACTTTCAGATGCAACAGAAATTTTGCGGATTGGTCAATCCGTTCGCGAGATATGGCAGTTTGGATGTAAGAAACGCTTGAGAAACTCAAAATTTTCGCAGTTCTGATGCTCGACAAGCATAACTAGAACGGTCTAGGGGCGAAGTACGCATACCGTTGTAATCGGGCGAGTTTCTACTTTCAGATGCATCTGAAATTTTGCGGATTGGACAATCCGTTCGCGAGATGTGGCAGTTTGTATGTGAGAAAAGCTTGAGAAACTCAAAATTTTCGCAGTTCTGATGCTCGAAACGAATAACTAGAACGGCCTAGGGGAAAAGTACGCATACCGTTGTAATCGGGCGAGTTTCTACTTTCAGATGCAACAGAAATTTTGCGGATTGGTCAATCCGTTCGCGAGATATGGCAGTTTGGAGGTAAGAAACGCTTGAGGAACTCAAAATTTTCGCGGTTCTGATGCTCGAAACGAATAACAATAACGGCCTAGGGGAGAAGTACGCACACCGTTGTAATCGGGCGAGCTTCTACTTTCAGATGCAAGAGAAATTTTGCGGATTGGTCAATCCGTTCGCGAGATATGGCAGTTTGGAGGTAAGCAACGCTTGAGAAACTCAAAATTTTCGCAGTTCTGTTGCTCGAAACGAATAACTAGAACGGGCTAGGGGAAAAGTACGCATACAGTTGTAATCGGGCGAATTTCTACTTTCAGATGCAACAGAAATTTTGCGGATTGGTCAATCCGTTCGCGAGATATGGCAGTTTGGAGGTAAGAAACGCTTGAGAAACTCAAAATTTTCGCAGTTCTGATGCTCGAAACGAATAACTAGAACGGCCTAGGGGAAAAGTACGCACACCGTTGTAATCGGGCGAGTTTCTACTTTCAGATGCAACAGAAATTTTGCGGATTGGTCAATCCGTTCGCGAGATATGGCAGTTTGGAAGTAAGAAACGCTTGAGAAACTCAAAATTTTCGCAGTTCTGATGCTCGAAACGAATAGCTAGAACGGCCTAGGGGAAAAGTACGCACACCGTTGTGATCGGGCGAGTTTCTACTTTCAGATGCAACAGAAATTTTGCGGATTGGTCAATCCGTTCGCGAGATATGGCAGTTCGGAGGTAAGAAACGGTTGAGAAACTCAAAATTTTCACAGTTCTGATGCTCGAAACGAATAACTAGAACGGACTAGGGGAAAAGTACGCATACAGTTGTAATCGGGCGAGTTTCTACTTTCAGATGCAACAGAAATTTTGCGGTTTGGTCAATCCGTTCGCGAGATATGGCAGTTTGGAGGTAAGAAACGCTTGAGAAACTCAAAATTTTCGCAGTTCTGATGCTCGAAACGAATAACTAGAACGGCCTAGGGGAAAAGTACGCATACCGTTGTATTTGGGCGAGTTTCTACTTTCAGATGCAACAATAATTTTGCGGATTGGTCAATCCGTTCGCGAGATATGGCAGTTTGGAGGTAAGCAACGCTTGAGAAACTCAAAATTTTCGCAGTTCTGTTGCTCGAAACGAATAACTAGAACGGCCTAGGGGAAAAGTACGCATACCGTTGTATTCGGGCGAGTTTCTACTTTCAGATGCAACAGAAATTTTGCGGATAGGTCAATCCGTTCGCGAGATACGGCAGTTTGGAGGTAAGAAACACTTGAGAAACTCAAAATTTTCGCAGTTCTGATGCTCGACAAGCATAACTAGAACGGTCTAGGGGAAAAGTACGCATACCGTTGTAATCGGGCGAGTTTCTACTTTCAGATGCAACAGAAATTTTGCGGATTGGTCAAGTCCGTTCGCGAAATATGGCAGTTTGTAGGTAAGAAACGCTTGAGAAACTCAAAATTTTCGCAGTTCTGATGCTCGAAACGAATAACTAGAACGGCCTAGGGGAAAAGTACGCATACCGTTGTAATCGGGCGAGTTTCTACTTTCAGATGCAACAGAAATTTTGCGGATTGGTCAATCCGTTCGCGAGATATGGCAGTTTGGAGGTAAGAAACGCTTGAGAAACTCAAAATTTTCGCAGTTCTGATGCTCGAATCGAATAACTAGAACGGCCTAGGGGAAAAGTACGCATACCGTTGTAATCGGGCGAGTTTCGACCTTCAGATGCAACAGAAATTTTGCGGATTGGTCAATCCGTTCGCGAGATATGGCAGTTTGGAGGTAAGAAACGCTTGAGAAACTCAAAATTTCCGCAGTTCTGATGCTCGAAACGAATAACTAGAACGGCCTAGGGGAAAAGTACGCATACCGTTGTAATCGGGCGAGTTTCTACCTTCAGATGCAACAGAAATTTTGCGGATTGGTCAATCCGTTCGCGAGATATGGCAGTTTGGAAGTAAGAAACGCTTGAGAAACTCAAAATTTTCGCAGTTCTGATGCTCGAAACGAATAACTAGAACGGCCTAGGGGAAAAGTACGCATAGTGTTGAAATCGGGCGAGTTTCTACTTTCAGATGCAACAGAAATTTTGCGGATTGGTCAATCCGTTCGCGAGATATGGCAGTTTGGAGGTAAGAAACGCTCGAGAAACTCAAAATTTTCGCAGTTCTGATGCTCGACAAGCATAACTAGAACGGCCTAGGGGAAAAGTACGCACACCGTTGTAATCGGGCGAGTTTCTACTTTCAGATGCAACAGAAATTTTGCGGATTGGTCAATCCGTTCGCGAGATATGGCAGTTTGGAAGTAAGAAACGCTTGAGAAACTCAAAATTTTCGCAGTTCTGATGCTCGAAACGAATAACTAGAACGGCCTAGGGGAAAAGTACGCATAGTGTTGAAATCGGGCGAGTTTCTACTTTCAGATGCAACAGAAATTTTGCGGATTGGTCAATCCGTTCGCGAGATATGGCAGTTTGGAGGTAAGAAACGCTCGAGAAACTCAAAATTTTCGCAGTTCTGATGCTCGACAAGCATAACTAGAACGGCCTAGGGGAAAAGTACGCACACCGTTGTAATCGGGCGAGTTTCTACTTTCAGATGCAACAGAAATTTTGCGGATTGGTCAATCCGTTCGCGAGATATGGCAGTTTGGATGTAAGAAACGCTTGAGAAACTCAAAATTTTCGCAGTTCTGATGCTCGACAAGCATAACTAGAACGGTCTAGGGGCGAAGTACGCATACCGTTGTAATCGGGCGAGTTTCTACTTTCAGATGCATCTGAAATTTTGCGGATTGGACAATCCGTTCGCGAGATGTGGCAGTTTGTATGTGAGAAAAGCTTGAGAAACTCAAAATTTTCGCAGTTCTGATGCTCGAAACGAATAACTAGAACGGCCTAGGGGAAAAGTACGCATACCGTTGTAATCGGGCGAGTTTCTACTTTCAGATGCAACAGAAATTTTGCGGATTGGTCAATCCGTTCGCGAGATATGGCAGTTTGGAGGTAAGAAACGCTTGAGGAACTCAAAATTTTCGCGGTTCTGATGCTCGAAACGAATAACAATAACGGCCTAGGGGAGAAGTACGCACACCGTTGTAATCGGGCGAGCTTCTACTTTCAGATGCAAGAGAAATTTTGCGGATTGGTCAATCCGTTCGCGAGATATGGCAGTTTGGAGGTAAGCAACGCTTGAGAAACTCAAAATTTTCGCAGTTCTGTTGCTCGAAACGAATAACTAGAACGGGCTAGGGGAAAAGTACGCATACAGTTGTAATCGGGCGAATTTCTACTTTCAGATGCAACAGAAATTTTGCGGATTGGTCAATCCGTTCGCGAGATATGGCAGTTTGGAGGTAAGAAACGCTTGAGAAACTCAAAATTTTCGCAGTTCTGATGCTCGAAACGAATAACTAGAACGGCCTAGGGGAAAAGTACGCACACCGTTGTAATCGGGCGAGTTTCTACTTTCAGATGCAACAGAAATTTCGCGGATTGGTCAATCCGTTCGCGAGATATGGCAGTTTGGAGGTAAGAAACGCTTGAGAAACTTAAAATTTTCGCGGTTCTGATGCTCGAAACGAATAACAATAACGGCCTATGGGAAAAGTACGCACACCGTTGTAATCGGGCGAGTTTCTACTTTCAGATGCAACAGAAATTTTGCGGATTGGTCAATCCGTTCGCGAGATATGGCAGTTTGGAGGTAAGAAACGGTTGAGAAACTCAAAATTATCACAGTTCTGATGCTCGAAACGAATAACCAGAACGGCCTAGGGGAAAAGTACGCATACCGTTGTAATCGGGCGAGTTTCTACTTTCAGAAGCAACAGAAATTTTGCGGATTGGTCAATCCGTTCGCGAGTTATGGCAGTTTGGAGGTAAGAAACGCTCGAGAAACTCAAAATTTTCGCAGTTCTGATGCTCGACAAGCATAACTAGAACGGCCTAGGGGAAGAGTACGCACACTGTTGTAATCGGGCGAGTTTGTACTTTAAGATGCAACAGAAATTTTGCGGATTGGTCAATCCGTTCGCGAGATATGGCAGTTTGGAGGTAAGAAACGCTCGAGTAACTCAAAATTTTCGCAGTTCTGATGCTCGACAAGCATAACTAGAACGGCCTAGGGGAAAAGTACGCACACCGTTGTAATCGGGCGAGTTTCTACTTTCAGATGCAACAGAAATTTTGCGGATTGGTCAATCCGTTCGCGAGATATGGCAGTTTGGAGGTAAGAAACGCTTGAGAAACTCAAAATTTTCGCAGTTCTGATGCTCGACAAGCATAACTAGAACGGCCTAGGGGAAAAGTACGCACACCGTTGTAATCGGGCGAGTTTCTACTTTCAGATGCAACAGAAATTTTGCGGATTGGTCAATCCGTTCGCGAGATATGGCAGTTTGGAGGTCAGCAACGCTTGAAAAACTCAAAATTTTCTTAGTTCTGTTGCCCGAAACGAATAACTAGAACGGGCTAGGGGAAAAGTACGCATACCGTTGTAATCGGGCGAGTTTCTACTTTCAGTTGCAACAGAAATTTTGCGGATTGGTCAATCCGTTCGCGAGTTATGGCAGTTTGGATGTAAGAAACGCTTGAGAAACTCAAAATTTTCGCAGTTCTGATGCTCGAAACGAATAACTAGAACGGCCTAGGGGAAAAGTACGCACAGTGTTGTAATCGGGCGAGTTTCTACTTTCAGATGCAATAGAAATTTTGCGGATTGGTCAATCCGTTCGCGAGATATGGCAGTTAGGAGGTAAGAAACGCTTGAGAAACTCAAAATTTTCGCAGTTCTGATGCTCGAAACGAATAACTAGAACGGCCGAGGGGAAAAGTACGCATACCGTTGTAATCGGGCGAGTTTCTACTTTCAGATGCAACAGAAATTTTAAGGATTGGTCAATCCGTTCGCGAGATATGGCAGTTTGGAGGTAAGCAACGCTTGAAAAACTCAAAATTTTCGCAGTTCTGTTGCTCGAAACGAATAACTAGAACGGGCTAGGGGAAAAGTACGCATACCGTTGTAATCGGGCGAGTTTCTACTTTCAGATGCAACAGAAATTTTGCGGATTGGTCAATCCGTTCGCGAGATATGGCAGTTTGGATGTAAGAAATGCTTGAGAAACTCAAAATTTTCGCAGTTCTGATGCTCGAAACGAATAACTAGAACGGCCTAGGGGAAAAGTACGCATACCGTTGTAATCGGGCGAGTTTCTACTTTCAGATGCAACAGAAAGTTTGCGGATTGGTCAATCCGTTCGCGAGATATGGCAGTTTGGAGGTAAGCAACGCTTGAAAAACTCAAAATTTTCGCAGTTCTGTTGCTCGAAACGAATAACTAGAACGGGCTAGGGGAAAAGTACGCATACCGTTGTAATCGGGCGAGTTTCTACTTTCAGATGCAACAGAAATTTTGCGGATTGGTCAATCCGTTCGCGAGATATGGCAGTTTGGCGGTAAGCAACGCTTGAAAAACTCAAAATTTTCGCAGTTCTGTTGCTCGAAACGAATAACTAGAACGGGCTAGGGGAAAAGTACGCATACCGTTGTAATCGGGCGAGTTTCTACTTTCAGATGCAACAGAAATTTTGCGGATTGGTCAATCCGTTCGCGAGATATGGCAGTTTGGAAGTAAGACTCGCTTGAGAAACTCAAAATTTTCGCAGTTCTGATGCTCGAAACGAATAACTAGAACGGCCTAGGGGAAAAGTACGCATACCGTTGCAATCGGGCGAGTTTCTACTTTCAGATGCAACAGAAATTTTGCGGATTGGTCAATCCGTTCGCGAGATATGGCAGTTTGGAGGTAAGAAACGCTTGAGAAACTCAAAATTTTCGCAGTTCTGATGCTCGACAAGCATAACTAGAACGGCCTAGGGGAAAAGTACGCACACCGTTGTAATCGGGCGAGTTTCTACTTTCAGATGCAACAGAAATTTTGCGGATTGGTCAATCCGTTCGCGAGATATGGCAGTTTGGAGGTAAGAAACGCTTGAGAAACTCAAAATTTTCGCAGTTCTGATGCTCGAAACGAATAACTAGAACGGCCTAGGGGAAAAGTACGCACACCGTTGTAATCGGGCGAGTTTCTACTTTCAGATGCAACAGAAATTTCGCGGATTGGTCAATCCGTTCGCGAGATATGGCAGTTTGGAGGTAAGAAACGCTTGAGAAACTTAAAATTTTCGCGGTTCTGATGCTCGAAACGAATAACAATAACGGCCTATGGGAAAAGTACGCACACCGTTGTAATCGGGCGAGTTTCTACTTTCAGATGCAACAGAAATTTTGCGGATTGGTCAATCCGTTCGCGAGATATGGCAGTTTGGAGGTAAGAAACGGTTGAGAAACTCAAAATTATCACAGTTCTGATGCTCGAAACGAATAACCAGAACGGCCTAGGGGAAAAGTACGCATACCGTTGTAATCGGGCGAGTTTCTACTTTCAGAAGCAACAGAAATTTTGCGGATTGGTCAATCCGTTCGCGAGTTATGGCAGTTTGGAGGTAAGAAACGCTCGAGAAACTCAAAATTTTCGCAGTTCTGATGCTCGACAAGCATAACTAGAACGGCCTAGGGGAAGAGTACGCACACTGTTGTAATCGGGCGAGTTTCTACTTTAAGATGCAACAGAAATTTTGCGGATTGGTCAATCCGTTCGCGAGATATGGCAGTTTGGAGGTAAGAAACGCTCGAGTAACTCAAAATTTTCGCAGTTCTGATGCTCGACAAGCATAACTAGAACGGCCTAGGGGAAAAGTACGCACACCGTTGTAATCGGGCGAGTTTCTACTTTCAGATGCAACAGAAATTTTGCGGATTGGTCAATCCGTTCGCGAGATATGGCAGTTTGGAGGTAAGAAACGCTTGAGAAAGTCAAAATTTTCGCAGTTCTGATGCTCGAAACGAATAACTAGAACGGCCTAGGGGAAAAGTACGCATACCGTTGTAATCAGGCGAGTCTCTACTTTCAGATGCAACAGAAATTTTGCGGATTGGTCAATCCGTTCGCGAGATATTGCAGTTTGGAGGTAAGAAACGCTTGAGAAACTCAAAATTTTCGCGGTTCTGATGCTCGAAACGAATAACAATAACGGCCTAGGGGAAAAGTACGCACACCGTTGTAATCGGGCGAGTTTCTACTTTCAGATGCAACAGAAATTTTGCGGATTGGTCAATCCGTTCGCGAGATATGGCAGTTTGGAGGTAAGAAACGCTTGAGAAACTCAAAATTTTCGCAGTTCTGATGCTCGACAAGCATAACTAGAACGGCCTAGGGGAAAAGTACGCACACCGTTGTAATCGGGCGAGTTTCTACTTTCAGATGCAACAGAAGTTTTGCGGATTGGTCAATCCGTTCGCGAGATATGGCAGTTTGGAGGTAAGCAACGCTTGAAAAACTCAAAATTTTCGCAGTTCTGTTGCCCGAAACGAATAACTAGAACGGGCTAGGGGAAAAGTACGCATACCGTTGTAATCGGGCGAGTTTCTACTTTCAGTTGCAACAGAAATTTTGCGGATTGGTCAATCCGTTCGCGAGTTATGGCAGTTTGGAGGTAAGAAACTCTTGAGAAACTCAAAATTTTCGCAGTTCTGATGCTCGAAACGAATAACTAGAACGGCCTAGGGGAAAAGTACGCACAGTGTTGTAATCGGGCGAGTTTCTACTTTCAGATGCAACAGAAATTTTGCGGATTGATCAATCCGTTCGCGAGATATGGCAGTTTGGAAGTAAGAAACGCTTGAGAAACTCAAAATTTTCGCAGTTCTGATGCTCGAAACGAATAACTAGAACGGCCTAGGGGAAAAGTACGCATACCGTTGTAATCGGGCGAGTTTATACTTTCAGATGCAACAGAAATTTTGCGGATTGGTCAATCCGTTCGCGAGATGTGGCAGTTTGGAGGTAAGAAACGCTTGAGAAACTCAAAATTTTCGCGGTTCTGATGCTCGAAACGAATAACAAGAACGGCCTAGGGGAAAAGTACCCACACCGTTGTAATCGGGCGAGTTTCTACTTTCAGATGCAACAGAAATTTTGCGGATTGGTCAATCTGTTCGCGAGATGTGGCAGTTTGTAGGTGAGAAACGCTTGAGAAACTCAAAATATTCGCAGTTCTGATGCTCGAAACGAATAACTAGAACGGCCTAGGGGAAAAGTACGCATACCGTTGTAATCGGCCGAGTTTCTACCTTCAGATGCAACACAAATTTTGCGGATTGGTCAATCCGTTCGCGAGATATGGCAGTTTGGATGTAAGAAACGCTTGAGAAACTCAAAATTTTCGCAGTTCTGATGCTCGAAACGAATAACTAGAACGGCCGAGGGGAAAAGTACGCATACCGTTGTAATCGGGCGAGTTTCTACTTTCAGATGCAACAGAAATTTTAAGGATTGGTCAATCCGTTCGCGAGATATGGCAGTTTGGAGGTAAGCAACGCTTGAAAAACTCAAAATTTTCGCAGTTCTGTTGCTCGAAACGAATAACTAGAACGGGCTAGGGGAAAAGTACGCATACCGTTGTAATCGGGCGAGTTTCTACTTTCAGATGCAACAGAAATTTTGCGGATTGGTCAATCCGTTCGCGAGATATGGCAGTTTGGATGTAAGAAATGCTTGAGAAACTCAAAATTTTCGCAGTTCTGATGCTCGAAACGAATAACTAGAACGGCCTAGGGGAAAAGTACGCATACCGTTGTAATCGGGCGAGTTTCTACTTTCAGATGCAACAGAAATTTTGCGGATTGGTCAATCCGTTCGCGAGATATGGCAGTTTGGAGGTAAGAAACGCTTGAGAAACTCAAAATTTTCGCAGTTCTGATGCTCGAAACGAATAACTAGAACGGCCTAGGGGAAAAGTACGCATACCGTTGTAATCGGGCGAGTTTATACTTTCAGATGCAACAGAAATTTAGCGGATTGGTCAATCCGTTCGCGAGATGTGGCAGTTTGGAGGTAAGAAACGCTTGAGAAACTCAAAATTTTCGCGGTTCTGATGCTCGAAACGAATAACAAGAACGGCCTAGGGGAAAAGTACCCACACCGTTGTAATCGGGCGAGTTTCTACTTTCAGATGCAACAGAAATTTTGCGGATTGGTCAATCTGTTCGCGAGATATGGCAGTTTGGAGGTAAGAAACGCTTGAGAAACTCAAAATTTTCGCAGTTCTGATGCTCGACAAGCATAACTAGAACGGCCTAGGGGAAAAGTACGCATAGTGTTGTAATCGGGCGAGTTTCTACTTTCAGGTGCAACAGAAATTTTGCGGATTGGTCAATCCGTTCGCGAGATATGGCAGTTTGGAGGTAAGCAACGCTTGAGAAACTCAAAATTTTCGCAGTTCTGTTGCTCGAAACGAATAACTAGAACGGGCTAGGGGAAAAGTACGCATACAGTTTTAATCGGGCGAATTTCTACTTTCAGATGCAACAGAAATTTTGCGGATTGGTCAATCCGTTCGCGAGATATGGCAGTTTGGAGGTAAGAAACCCTTGAGAAACTCAAAATTTTCGCGGTTCTGATGCTCGAAACGAATAACAAGAACGGCCTAGGGGAAAAGTACCCACACCGTTGTAATCGGGCGAGTCTCTACCTTCAGATGCAACAGAAATTTTGCGGATTGGTCAATCCGTTCGCGAGATGTGGCAGTTTGGAGGTAAGAAACGCTTGAGAAACTCAAAATTTTCGCAGTTCTGATGCTCGAAACGAATAACTAGAACGGCCTAGGGGAAAAGTACGCATACCGTTGTAATCGGGCGAGTTTATACTTTCAGATGCAACAGAAATTTTGCGGATTGGTCAATCCGTTCGCGAGATGTGGCAGTTTAGAGGTAAGAAACGCTTGAGAAACTCAAAATTTTCGCGGTTCTGATGCTCGAAACGAATAACAAGAACGGCCTAGGGGAAAAGTACCCACACCGTTGTAATCGGGCGAGTTTCTACTTTCAGATGCAACAGAAATTTTGCGGATTGGTCAATCTGTTCGCGAGATATGGCAGTTTGGAGGTAAGAAACGCTTGAGAAACTCAAAATTTTCGCAGTTCTGATGCTCGACAAGCATAACTAGAACGGCCTAGGGGAAAAGTACGCATACCGTTGTATTCGCGCGAGTTTCTACTTTCAGATGCAACAGAAATTTTGCGGATTGGTCAATCCGTTCGCGAGATATGGCAGTTTGGATGTAAGAAACGCTTGAGAAACTCAAAATTTTCGCGGTTCTGATGCTCGAAACGAATAACAAGAACGGCCTAGGGGAAAAGTACGCATACAGTTGTAATCGGGCGAATTTCTACTTTCAGATGCAACAGAAATTTTGCGGATTGGTCAATCCGTTCGCGAGATATGGCAGTTTGGATGTAAGAAACGCTCGAGAAACTCAAAATTTTCGCAGTTCTGATGCTCGAAACGAATAACTAGAACGGCCTAGGGGAAAAGTACGCACACCGTTGTAATCGGGCGACTTTCTACTTTCAGATGCAACAGAAATTTTGAGGATTGGTCAATCCGTTCGCGAGATATGGCAGTTTGGAGGTAAGAAACGCTTGAGAAACTCAAAATTTTCGCGGTTCTGATGCTCGAAACGAATAACAAGAACGGCCTAGGGGAAAAGTACGCACACCGTTGTAATCGGGCGAGTCTCTACCTTCAGATGCAACAGAAATTTTGCGGATTGGTCAATCCGTTCGCGAGATGTGGCAGTTTGGAGGTAAGAAACGCTTGAGAAACTCAAAATTTTCGCAGTTCTGATGCTCGAAACGAATAACTAGAACGGCCTAGGGGAAAAGTACGCATACCGTTGTAATCGGGCGAGTTTATACTTTCAGATGCAACAGAAATTTTGCGGATTGGTCAATCCGTTCGCGAGATGTGGCAGTTTGGAGGTAAGAAACGCTTGAGAAACTCAAAATTTTCGCGGTTCTGATGCTCGAAACGAATAACAAGAACGGCCTAGGGGAAAAGTACCCACACCGTTGTAATCGGGCGAGTTTCTACTTTCAGATGCAACAGAAATTTTGCGGATTGGTCAATCTGTTCGCGAGATATGGCAGTTTGGAGGTAAGAAACGCTTGAGAAACTCAAAATTTTCGCAGTTCTGATGCTCGACAAGCATAACTAGAACGGCCTAGGGGAAAAGTACGCATACCGTTGTATTCGCGCGAGTTTCTACTTTCAGATGCAACAGAAATTTTGCGGATTGGTCAATCCGTTCGCGAGATATGGCAGTTTGGATGTAAGAAACGCTTGAGAAACTCAAAATTTTCGCGGTTCTGATGCTCGAAACGAATAACAAGAACGGCCTAGGGGAACAGTACGCATACAGTTGTAATCGGGCGAATTTCTACTTTCAGATGCAACAGAAATTTTGCGGATTGGTCAATCCGTTCGCGAGATATGGCAGTTTGGATGTAAGAAACGCTCGAGAAACTCAAAATTTTCGCAGTTCTGATGCTCGAAACGAATAACTAGAACGGCCTAGGGGAAAAGTACGCACACCGTTGTAATCGGGCGACTTTCTACTTTCAGATGCAACAGAAATTTTGAGGATTGGTCAATCCGTTCGCGAGATATGGCAGTTTGGAGGTAAGAAACGCTTGAGAAACTCAAAATTTTCGCGGTTCTGATGCTCGAAACGAATAACAAGAACGGCCTAGGGGAAAAGTACGCACACCGTTGTAATCGGGCGAGTCTCTACCTTCAGATGCAACAGAAATTTTGCGGATTGGTCAATCCGTTCGCGAGATGTGGCAGTTTGGAGGTAAGAAACGCTTGAGAAACTCAAAATTTTCGCAGTTCTGATGCTCGAAACGAATAACTAGAACGGCCTAGGGGAAAAGTACGCATACCGTTGTAATCGGGCGAGTTTATACTTTCAGATGCAACAGAAATTTTGCGGATTGGTCAATCCGTTCGCGAGATGTGGCAGTTTGGAGGTAAGAAACGCTTGAGAAACTCAAAATTTTCGCGGTTCTGATGCTCGAAACGAATAACAAGAACGGCCTAGGGGAAAAGTACCCACACCGTTGTAATCGGGCGAGTTTCTACTTTCAGATGCAACAGAAATTTTGCGGATTGGTCAATCTGTTCGCGAGATATGGCAGTTTGGAGGTAAGAAACGCTTGAGAAACTCAAAATTTTCGCAGTTCTGATGCTCGACAAGCATAACTAGAACGGCCTAGGGGAAAAGTACGCATAGTGTTGTAATCGGGCGAGTTTCTACTTTCAGATGCAACAGAAATTTTGCGGATTGGTCAATCCGTTCGCGAGATATGGCAGTTTGGAGGTAAGCAACGCTTGAGAAACTCAAAATTTTCGCAGTTCTGTTTCTCGAAACGAATAACTAGAACGGGCTAGGGGAAAAGTACGCATACCGTTGTATTCGGGCGAGTTTCTACTTTCAGATGCAACAGAAATTTTGCGGATTGGTCAATCCGTTCGCGAGATATGGCAGTTTGGAGGTAAGAAACGCTTGAGAAACTCAAAATTTTCGCGGTTCTGATGCTCGAAACGAATAACAAGAACGACCTAGGGGAAAAGTACGCACACCGTTGTAATCGGGCGAGTTTCTACTTTCAGATGCAACAGAAATTTTGCAGATTGGTCAATCCGTTCGCGAGATATGGCAGTTTGGAGGTAAGCAACGCTAGAGAAACTCAAAATTTTCGCAGTTCTGTTGCTCGAAACGAATAACTAGAACGGGCTAGGGGAAAGGTACGCATACCGTTGTAATCGGGCGAGTTTCTACTTTCAGATGCAACAGAAATTTTGCGGATTGGTCAATCCGTTCGCGAGATATGGCAGTTCGGAGGTAAGAAACGGTTGAGAAACTCAAAATTTTCACAGTTCTGATGCTCGAAACGAATAACTAGAACGGACTATGGGAAAACTACGCATACAGTTGTAATCGGGCGAGTTTCTACTTTCAGATGCAACAGAAATTTTGCGGTTTGGTCAATCCGTTCCCGAGATATGGCAGTTTGGAGGTAAGAAACGCTTGAGAAACTCAAAATTTTCGCGGTTCTGATGCTCGAAACGAATAACAATAACGGCCTAGGGGAAAAGTACGCACACCGTTGTAATCGGGCGAGCTTCTACTTTCAGATGCAACAGAAATTTTGCGGATTGGTCAATCCGTTCGCGAGATATGGCAGTTTGGAGGTAAGCATCGCTTGAGAAACTCAAAATTTTCGCAGTTCTGTTGCTCGAAACGAATAACTAGAACGGGCTAGGGGAAAAGTACGCATACAGTTGTAATCGGGCGAATTTCTACTTTCAGATGCAACAGAAATTTTGCGGATTGGTCAATCCGTTCGCGAGATATGGCAGTTTGGAGGTAAGAAACGCTTGAGAAACTCAAAATTTTCGCAGTTCTGATGCTCGAAACGAATAACTAGAACGGCCTAGGGGAAAAGTACGCTCACCGTTGTAATCGGGCGAGTTTCTACTTTCAGATGCAACAGAAATTTCGCGGATTGGTCAATCCGTTCGCGAGATATGGCAGTTTGGAGGTAAGAAACGCTTGAGAAACTTAAAATTTTCGCGGTTCTGATGCTCGAAATGAATAACTAGGGCGGCCTAGGGGAAAAGTACGCATACCGTTGTAATCGGGCGAGTTTCTACTCTCAGATGCATCAAAAATTTTGCGGATTGGACAATCCGTTCGCGAGATGTGGCAGTTTGTAGGTGAGAAACGCTTGAGAAACTCAAAATTTTCGCAGTTCTGATGCTCGAAATGAATAACTAGGGCGGCCTAGGGGAAAAGTACGCATACCGTTGTAATCGGGCGAGTTTCTACCTTCAGATGCAACAGAAATTTTGCGGATTGGTCAATCCGTTCGCGAGATATGGCAGTTTGGAGGTAAGAAACGCTTGAGAAACACAAAATTTCCGCAGTTCTGATGCTCGAAACGAATAACAAGGACGACCTAGGGGAAAAGTACACATACCATTGTAATCGGGCGAGTTTCGACTTTCATATGCAACAGAAATTTTGCGGATTGGTCAATCCGTTCCCGAGATATGGCAGTTTGGAGGTAAGAAACGCTTGAGAAACTAAAAATTTTCACAGTTCTGGTGCTCGAAACGAATAACTAGACGGCCTAGGGGAAAAGTACGCATACCGTTGTAATCGGACGAGTTTCTACTTTCAGATGCAACAGAAATTTTGCGGATTGGTCAATCCGTTCGCGCGATGTGGCAGTTTGGAGGTAAGAAACGCTCGAGAAACTCAAAATTTTCGCAGTTCTGATGCTCGACAAGCATAACTAGAACGGCCTAGGGGAAAGGTACGCACACCGTTGTAATCGGGCGAGTTTCTACTTTCAGATGCAACAGAAATTTTGCGGATTGGTCAATCCGTTCGCGAGATATGGCAGTTTGGAGGTAAGCAACGCTTGAGAAACTCAAAATTTTCGCAGTTCTGTTGCTCGAAACGAATAACTAGAACGGGCTAGGGGAAAAGTACGCATACCGTCGTAATCGGGCGAGTTTCTACTTTCAGATGCAACAGAAATTTTGCGGATTGGTCAATCCGTTCGCGAGATATGGCAGTTTGGAGGTAAGAAACGCTTGAGAAACTCAAAATTTTCGCAGTTCTGATGCTCGACAAGCATAACTAGAACGGTCTAGGGGCAAAGTACGCATACCGTTGTAATCGGGCGAGTTTCTACTTTCAGATGCATCTGAAATTTTGCGGATTGGACAATCCGTTCGCGAGATGTGGCAGTTTGTATGTGAGAAACGCTTGAGAAACTCAAAATTTTCGCAGTTCTGATGCTCGAAACGAATAACTAGAACGGCCTAGGGGAAAAGTACGCATACCGTTGTAATCGGGCGAGTTTCTACTTTCAGATGCAACAGAAATTTTGCGGATTGGTCAATCCGTTCGCGAGATATGGCAGTTTGGAGGTAAGAAACGCTTGAGAAACTCAAAATTTTCGCGGTTCTGATGCTCGAAACGAATAACAATAACGGCCTAGGGGAAAAGTACGCACACCGTTGTAATCGGGCGAGCTTCTACTTTCAGATGCAACAGAAATTTTGCGGATTGGTCAATCCGTTCGCGAGATATGGCAGTTTGGAGGTAAGCACCGCTTGAGAAACTCAAAATTTTCGCAGTTCTGTTGCTCGAAACGAATAACTAGAACGGGCTAGGGGAAAAGTACGCATACAGTTGTAATCGGGCGAATTTCTACTTTCAGATGCAACAGAAATTTTGCGGATTGGTCAATCCGTTCGCGAGATATGGCAGTTTGGAGGTAAGAAACGCTTGAGAAACTCAAAATTTTCGCAGTTCTGATGCTCGACAAGCATAACTAGAACGGTCTAGGGGCAAAGTACGCATACCGTTGTAATCGGGCGAGTTTCTACTTTCAGATGCATCTGAAATTTTGCGGATTGGGCAATCCGTTCGCGAGATGTGGCAGTTTGTATGTGAGAAACGCTTGAGAAACTCAAAATTTTCGCAGTTCTGATGCTCGAAACGAATAACTAGAACGGCCTAGGGGAAAAGTACGCATACCGTTGTAATCGGGCGAGTTTCTACTTTCAGATGCAACAGAAATTTTGCGGATTGGTCAATCCGTTCGCGAGATATGGCAGTTTGGAGGTAAGAAACGCTTGAGAAACTCAAAATTTTCGCGGTTCTGATGCTCGAAACGAATAACAATAACGGCCTAGGGGAAAAGTACGCACACCGTTGTAATCCGGCGAGCTTCTACTTTCAGATGCAACAGAAATTTTGCGGATTGGTCAATCCGTTCGCGAGATATGGCAGTTTGGAGGTAAGCAACGCTTGAGAAACTCAAAATTTTCGCAGTTCTGTTGCTCGAAACGAATAACTAGAACGGGCTAGGGGAAAAGTACGCATACAGTTGTAATCGGGCGAATTTCTACTTTCGGATGCAACAGAAATTTTGCGGATTGGTCAATCCGTTCGCGAGATATGGCAGTTTGGAGGTAAGGAACGCTTGAGAAACTCAAAATTTTCGCAGTTCTGATGCTCGAAACGAATAACTAGAACGGCCTAGGGGAAAAGTACGCATACCGTTGTAATCGGGCGAGTTTCTACTTTCAGATGCAATAGAAATTTTGCGGATTGGTCAATCCGTTCGCGAGATATGGCAGTTAGGAGGTAAGAAACGCTCGAGAAACTCAAAATTTTCGCAGTTCTGATGCTCGACAAGCATAACTAGAACGGCCTAGGGGAAAAGTACGCACACCGTTGTAATCGGGCGAGTTTCTACTTTCAGATGCAACAAAAATTTTGCGGATTGGTCAATCCGTTCGCGAGATATGGCAGTTTGGAGGTAAGAAACGCTCGAGAAACTCAAAATTTTCGCAGTTCTGATGCTCGACAAGCATAACTAGAACGGCCTAGGGGAAAAGTACGCACACCGTTGTAATCGGGCGAGTTTCTACTTTCAGATGCAACAGAAATTTTGCGGATTGGTCAATCCGTTCGCGAGATATGGCAGTTTGGAGGTAAGAAACGGTTGAGAAACTCAAAATTATCACAATTCTGATGCTCGAAACGAATAACCAGTACGCCATAGGGGAAAAGTACGCATACCGTTGTAATCGGGCGAATTTCTACTTTCAGATGCAACAGAAATTTTGCGGATTGGTCAATCCGTTCGCGAGATATGACAGTTTGGAGGTAAGAAACGCTCGAGAAACTCAAAATTTTCGCAGTTCTGATGCTCGAAACGAATAACTAGAACGGCCTAGGGGAAAAGTACGCATAGTGTTGTAATCGGTCGAGTTTTTACTTTCAGATGCAACAGAAATTTTGCGGATTGGTCAATCCGTTCGCGAGATATGGCAGTTTGGAGGTAAGAAACGCTCGAGAAACTCAAAATTTTCGCAGTTCTGATGCTCGACAAGCATAACTAGAACGGCCTAGGGGAAAAGTACGCATAGTGTTATAATCGGGCGAGTTTCTACTTTCAGATGCAACAGAAATTGTGCGGATTGGTCAATCCGTTCGCGAGATATGGCAGTTTGGAAGTAAGAAACGCTTGAGAAACTCAAAATTTTCGCAGTTCTGTTGCTCGAAACGAATAACTAGAACGGGCTAGGGGAAAAGTACGCATACCGTTGTAATCGGGCGAGTTTCTACTTTCAGATGCAACAGAAATTTTGCCGATTGGTAAATCCGTTCGCGAGATATGGCAGTTTGGATGTAAGAAACGCTTGAGAAACTCAAAATTTTCGCAGTTCTGATGCTCGAAACGAATAACTAGGGCGGCCTAGGGGAAAAGTACGCATACCGTTGTAATCGGGCGAGTTTCTACCTTCAGATGCAACAGAAATTTTGCGGATTGGTCAATCCGTTCGCGAGATATGGCAGTTTGGAGGTAAGAAACGCTTGAGAAACACAAAATTTCCGCAGTTCTGATGCTCGAAACGAATAACAAGGACGACCTAGGGGAAAAGTACACATACCATTGTAATCGGGCGAGTTTCGACTTTCATATGCAACAGAAATTTTGCGGATTGGTCAATCCGTTCCCGAGATATGGCAGTTTGGAGGTAAGAAACGCTTGAGAAACTAAAAATTTTCACAGTTCTGGTGCTCGAAACGAATAACTAGACGGCCTAGGGGAAAAGTACGCATACCGTTGTAATCGGACGAGTTTCTACTTTCAGATGCAACAGAAATTTTGCGGATTGGTCAATCCGTTCGCGCGATGTGGCAGTTTGGAGGTAAGAAACGCTCGAGAAACTCAAAATTTTCGCAGTTCTGATGCTCGACAAGCATAACTAGAACGGCCTAGGGGAAAGGTACGCACACCGTTGTAATCGGGCGAGTTTCTACTTTCAGATGCAACAGAAATTTTGCGGATTGGTCAATCCGTTCGCGAGATATGGCAGTTTGGAGGTAAGCAACGCTTGAGAAACTCAAAATTTTCGCAGTTCTGTTGCTCGAAACGAATAACTAGAACGGGCTAGGGGAAAAGTACGCATACCGTCGTAATCGGGCGAGTTTCTACTTTCAGATGCAACAGAAATTTTGCGGATTGGTCAATCCGTTCGCGAGATATGGCAGTTTGGAGGTAAGAAACGCTTGAGAAACTCAAAATTTTCGCAGTTCTGATGCTCGACAAGCATAACTAGAACGGTCTAGGGGCAAAGTACGCATACCGTTGTAATCGGGCGAGTTTCTACTTTCAGATGCATCTGAAATTTTGCGGATTGGACAATCCGTTCGCGAGATGTGGCAGTTTGTATGTGAGAAACGCTTGAGAAACTCAAAATTTTCGCAGTTCTGATGCTCGAAACGAATAACTAGAACGGCCTAGGGGAAAAGTACGCATACCGTTGTAATCGGGCGAGTTTCTACTTTCAGATGCAACAGAAATTTTGCGGATTGGTCAATCCGTTCGCGAGATATGGCAGTTTGGAGGTAAGAAACGCTTGAGAAACTCAAAATTTTCGCGGTTCTGATGCTCGAAACGAATAACAATAACGGCCTAGGGGAAAAGTACGCACACCGTTGTAATCGGGCGAGCTTCTACTTTCAGATGCAACAGAAATTTTGCGGATTGGTCAATCCGTTCGCGAGATATGGCAGTTTGGAGGTAAGCACCGCTTGAGAAACTCAAAATTTTCGCAGTTCTGTTGCTCGAAACGAATAACTAGAACGGGCTAGGGGAAAAGTACGCATACAGTTGTAATCGGGCGAATTTCTACTTTCAGATGCAACAGAAATTTTGCGGATTGGTCAATCCGTTCGCGAGATATGGCAGTTTGGAGGTAAGAAACGCTTGAGAAACTCAAAATTTTCGCAGTTCTGATGCTCGACAAGCATAACTAGAACGGTCTAGGGGCAAAGTACGCATACCGTTGTAATCGGGCGAGTTTCTACTTTCAGATGCATCTGAAATTTTGCGGATTGGGCAATCCGTTCGCGAGATGTGGCAGTTTGTATGTGAGAAACGCTTGAGAAACTCAAAATTTTCGCAGTTCTGATGCTCGAAACGAATAACTAGAACGGCCTAGGGGAAAAGTACGCATACCGTTGTAATCGGGCGAGTTTCTACTTTCAGATGCAACAGAAATTTTGCGGATTGGTCAATCCGTTCGCGAGATATGGCAGTTTGGAGGTAAGAAACGCTTGAGAAACTCAAAATTTTCGCGGTTCTGATGCTCGAAACGAATAACAATAACGGCCTAGGGGAAAAGTACGCACACCGTTGTAATCCGGCGAGCTTCTACTTTCAGATGCAACAGAAATTTTGCGGATTGGTCAATCCGTTCGCGAGATATGGCAGTTTGGAGGTAAGCAACGCTTGAGAAACTCAAAATTTTCGCAGTTCTGTTGCTCGAAACGAATAACTAGAACGGGCTAGGGGAAAAGTACGCATACAGTTGTAATCGGGCGAATTTCTACTTTCGGATGCAACAGAAATTTTGCGGATTGGTCAATCCGTTCGCGAGATATGGCAGTTTGGAGGTAAGGAACGCTTGAGAAACTCAAAATTTTCGCAGTTCTGATGCTCGAAACGAATAACTAGAACGGCCTAGGGGAAAAGTACGCATACCGTTGTAATCGGGCGAGTTTCTACTTTCAGATGCAATAGAAATTTTGCGGATTGGTCAATCCGTTCGCGAGATATGGCAGTTAGGAGGTAAGAAACGCTCGAGAAACTCAAAATTTTCGCAGTTCTGATGCTCGACAAGCATAACTAGAACGGCCTAGGGGAAAAGTACGCACACCGTTGTAATCGGGCGAGTTTCTACTTTCAGATGCAACAAAAATTTTGCGGATTGGTCAATCCGTTCGCGAGATATGGCAGTTTGGAGGTAAGAAACGCTCGAGAAACTCAAAATTTTCGCAGTTCTGATGCTCGACAAGCATAACTAGAACGGCCTAGGGGAAAAGTACGCACACCGTTGTAATCGGGCGAGTTTCTACTTTCAGATGCAACAGAAATTTTGCGGATTGGTCAATCCGTTCGCGAGATATGGCAGTTTGGAGGTAAGAAACGGTTGAGAAACTCAAAATTATCACAATTCTGATGCTCGAAACGAATAACCAGTACGCCATAGGGGAAAAGTACGCATACCGTTGTAATCGGGCGAATTTCTACTTTCAGATGCAACAGAAATTTTGCGGATTGGTCAATCCGTTCGCGAGATATGACAGTTTGGAGGTAAGAAACGCTCGAGAAACTCAAAATTTTCGCAGTTCTGATGCTCGAAACGAATAACTAGAACGGCCTAGGGGAAAAGTACGCATAGTGTTGTAATCGGTCGAGTTTTTACTTTCAGATGCAACAGAAATTTTGCGGATTGGTCAATCCGTTCGCGAGATATGGCAGTTTGGAGGTAAGAAACGCTCGAGAAACTCAAAATTTTCGCAGTTCTGATGCTCGACAAGCATAACTAGAACGGCCTAGGGGAAAAGTACGCATAGTGTTATAATCGGGCGAGTTTCTACTTTCAGATGCAACAGAAATTGTGCGGATTGGTCAATCCGTTCGCGAGATATGGCAGTTTGGAAGTAAGAAACGCTTGAGAAACTCAAAATTTTCGCAGTTCTGTTGCTCGAAACGAATAACTAGAACGGGCTAGGGGAAAAGTACGCATACCGTTGTAATCGGGCGAGTTTCTACTTTCAGATGCAACAGAAATTTTGCCGATTGGTAAATCCGTTCGCGAGATATGGCAGTTTGGATGTAAGAAACGCTTGAGAAACTCAAAATTTTCGCAGTTCTGATGCTCGAAACGAATAACTAGAACGGCCTAGGGGAAAAGTACGCACACCGTTGTAATCGGGCGAGTTTCTGCTTTCAGATGCAACAGAAATTTTGCGGATTGGTCAATCCGTTCGCGAGATATGGCAGTTTGGAGGTAAGCAACGCTTGAGAAACTCAAAATTTTCGCAGTTCTGTTGCTCGAAACGAATAACTACAACGGGCTAGGGGAAAAGTACGCATACCGTTGTAATCGGGCGAGTTTCTACTTTCAGATGCAACAGAAATTTTGCGGATTGGTAAATCCGTTCGCGAGATATGGCAGTTTGGATGTAAGAAACGCTTGAGAAACTCAAAATTTTCGCAGTTCTGATGCTCGAAACGAATAACTAGAACGGCCTAGGGGAAAAGTACGCACACCGTTGTAATCGGGCGAGTTTCTGCTTTCAGATGCAACAGAAATTTTGCGGATTGGTCAATCCGTTCGCGAGATATGGCAGTTTGGAGGTAAGCAACGCTTGAGAAACTCAAAATTTTCGCAGTTCTGTTGCTCGAAACGAATAACTACAACGGGCTAGAGGAAAAGTACGCATACAGTTGTAATCGGGCGAGTTTCTACCTTCAGATGCAACAGAAATTTTGCGGATTGGTCAATCCGTTCGCGAGATATGGCAGTTTGGATGTAAGAAACGCTAGAGAAACTCAAAATTTTCGCAGTTCTGATGCTCGAAACGAATAACTAGAACGGCCTAGGGGAAAAGTGCGCATACCGTTGCAATCGGGCGTGTTTCTACTTTCAGATGCAACAGAAATTTTGCGGATTGGTCAATCCGTTCGCGAGATATGGCAGTTCGGATGTATGAAACGCTTGAGAAACTCAAAGTTTTCGCAGTTCTGATGCTCGACAAGCATAACTAGAACGGCCTAGGGGAAAAGTACGCATAGTGTTGTAATCGGGCGAGTTTCTACTTTCAGATGCAACAGAAATTTTGCGGAATGGTCAATCCGTTCGCGAGATATGGCAGTTTGGAGGTACGCAACGCTTGAGAAACTCAAAATTTTCGCAGTTCTGTTGGTCGAAACGAATAACTAGAACGGGCTAGGGGAAAAGTACGCATACAGTTGTAATCGGGCGAATTTCTATTTTCAGATGCAACAGAAATTTTGCGGATTGGTCAATCCGTTCGCGAGATATGACAGTTTGGAGGTAAGAAACGCTCGAGAAACTCAAAATTTTCGCAGTTCTGATGCTCGAAACGAATAACTAGAACGGCCTAGGGGAAAAGTACGCATAGTGTTGTAATCGGTCGAGTTTTTACTTTCAGATGCAACAGAAATTTTGCGGATTGGTCAATCCGTTCGCGAGATATGGCAGTTTGGAGGTAAGAAACGCTCGAGAAACTCAAAATTTTCGCAGTTCTGATGCTCGACAAGCATAACTAGAACGGCCTAGGGGAAAAGTACGCATAGTGTTATAATCGGGCGAGTTTCTACTTTCAGGTGCAACAGAAATTGTGCGGATTGGTCAATCCGTTCGCGAGATATGGCAGTTTGGAAGTAAGAAACGCTTGAGAAACTCAAAATTTTCGCAGTTCTGTTGCTCGAAACGAATAACTAGAACGGGCTAGGGGAAAAGTACGCATACCGTTGTAATCGGGCGAGTTTCTACTTTCAGATGCAACAGAAATTTTGCGGATTGGTAAATCCGTTCGCGAGATATGGCAGTTTGGATGTAAGAAACGCTTGAGAAACTCAAAATTTTCGCAGTTCTGATGCTCGAAACGAGTAACTAGAACGGCCTAGGGGAAAAGTACGCACACCGTTGTAATCGGGCGAGTTTCTGCTTTCAGATGCAACAGAAATTTTGCGGATTGGTCAATCCGTTCGCGAGATATGGCAGTTTGGAGGTAAGCAACGCTTGAGAAACTCAAAATTTTCGCAGTTCTGTTGCTCGAAACGAATAACTACAACGGGCTAGGGGAAAAGTACGCATACAGTTGTAATCGGGCGAGTTTCTACTTTCAGATGCATCAGAAATTTTGCGGATTGGACAATCCGTTCGCGAGATGTGGCAGTTTGTAGGTGAGAAACGCTTGAGAAACTCAAAATTTTCGCAGTTCTGATGCTCGAAACGAATAACTAGAACGGCCTAGGGGAAAAGTACGCATACCGTTGTAATCGGGCGAGTTTCTACCTTCAGATGCAACAGAAATTTTGCGGATTGGTCAATCCGTTCGCGAGTTATGGCAGTTTGGAGGTAAGAAACGCTTGAGAAACTCAAAATTTTCGCAGTTCTGATGCTCGAAACGAATAACTAGAACGGGCTAGGGGAAAAGTACGCATACCGTTGTAATCGGGCGAGTTTCTACTTTCAGATGCAACAGAAATTTTGCGGATTGGTAAATCCGTTCGCGAGATATGGCAGTTTGGATGTAAGAAACGCTTGAGAAACTCAAAATTTTCGCAGTTCTGATGCTCGAAACGAATAACTAGAACGGCCTAGGGGAAAAGCACGAACACCGTTGTAATCGGGCGAGTTTCTGCTTTCAGATGCAACAGAAATTTTGCGGATTGGTCAATCCGTTCGCGAGATATGGCAGTTTGGAGGTAAGCAACGCTTGAGAAACTCAAAATTTTCGCAGTTCTGTTGCTCGAAACGAATAACTACAACGGGCTAGGGGAAAAGTACGCATACAGTTGTAATCGGGCGAGTTTCTACTTCCAGATGCATCAGAAATTTTGCGGATTGGACAATCCGTTCGCGAGATGTGGCAGTTTGTAGGTGAGAAACGCTTGAGAAACTCAAAATTTTCGCAGTTCTGATGCTCGAAACGAATAACTAGAACGGCCTAGGGGAAAAGTACGCATACCGTTGTAATCGGGCGAGTTTCTACCTTCAGATGCAACAGAAATTTTGCGGATTGGTCAATCCGTTCGCGAGATATGGCAGTTTGGAAGTAAGAAACGCTTGAGAAACTCAAAATTTTCGCAGTTCTGATGCTCGAAACGAATAACTAGAACGGCCTAGGGGAAAAGTGCGCATACCGTTGCAATCGGGCGTGTTTCTACTTTCAGATGCAACAGAAATTTTGCGGATTGGTCAATCCGTTCGCGAGATATGGCAGTTCGGATGTAAGAAACGCTTGAGAAACTCAAAATTTTCGCAGTTCTGATGCTCGACAAGCATAACTAGAACGGCCTAGGGGAAAAGTACGCATAGTGCTGTAATCGGGCGAGTTTCTACTTTCAGATGCAACAGAAATTTTGCGGAATGGTCAATCCGTTCGCGAGATATGGCAGTTTGGAGGTACGCAACGCTTGAGAAACTCAAAATTTTCGCAGTTCTGTTGGTCGAAACGAATAACTAGAACGGGCTAGGGGAAAAGTACGCATACAGTTGTAATCGGGCGAATTTCTATTTTCAGATGCAACAGAAATTTTGCGGATTGGTCAATCCGTTCGCGAGATATGACAGTTTGGAGGTAAGAAACGCTCGAGAAACTCAAAATTTTCGCAGTTCTGATGCTCGAAACGAATAACTAGAACGGCCTAGGGGAAAAGTACGCATAGTGTTGTAATCGGTCGAGTTTTTACTTTCAGATGCAACAGAAATTTTGCGGATTGGTCAATCCGTTCGCGAGATATGGCAGTTTGGAGGTAAGAAACGCTCGAGAAACTCAAAATTTTCGCAGTTCTGATGCTCGACAAGCATAACTAGAACGGCCTAGGGGAAAAGTACGCATAGTGTTATAATCGGGCGAGTTTCTACTTTCAGATGCAACAGAAATTGTGCGGATTGGTCAATCCGTTCGCGAGATATGGCAGTTTGGAAGTAAGAAACGCTTGAGAAACTCAAAATTTTCGCAGTTCTGTTGCTCGAAACGAATAACTAGAACGGGCTAGGGGAAAAGTACGCATACCGTTGTAATCGGGCGAGTTTCTACTTTCAGATGCAACAGAAATTTTGCGGATTGGTAAATCCGTTCGCGAGATATGGCACTTTGGATGTAAGAAACGCTTGAGAAACTCAAAATTTTCGCAGTTCTGATGCTCGAAACGAATAACTAGAACGGCCTAGGGGAAAAGTACGCACACCGTTGTAATCGGGCGAGTTTCTGCTTTCAGATGCAACAGAAATTTTGCGGATTGGTCAATCCGTTCGCGAGATATGGCAGTTTGGAGGTAAGCAACGCTTGAGAAACTCAAAATTTTCGCAGATCTGTTGCTCGAAACGAATAACTACAAGGGGCTAGGGGAAAAGTACGCATACAGTTGTAATCGGGCGAGTTTCTACTTTCAGATGCATCAGAAATTTTGCGGATTGGACAATCCGTTCGCGAGATGTGGCAGTTTGTAGGTGAGAAACGCTTGAGAAACTCAAAATTTTCGCAGTTCTGATGCTCGAAACGAATAACTAGAACGGCCTAGGGGAAAAGTACGCATACCGTTGTAATCGGGCGAGTTTCTACCTTCAGATGCAACAGAAATTTTGCGGATTGGTCAATCCGTTCGCGAGTTATGGCAGTTTGGAGGTAAGAAACGCTTGAGAAACTCAAAATTTTCGCAGTTCTGATGCTCGAAACGAATAACTAGAACGGGCTAGGGGAAAAGTACGCATACCGTTGTAATCGGGCGAGTTTCTACTTTCAGATGCAACAGAAATTTTGCGGATTGGTAAATCCGTTCGCGAGATATGGCAGTTTGGATGTAAGAAACGCTTGAGAAACTCAAAATTTTCGCAGTTCTGATGCTCGAAACGAATAACTAGAACGGCCTAGGGGAAAAGTACGCACACCGCTGTAATCGGGCGAGTTTCTGCTTTCAGATGCAACAGAAATTTTGCGGATTGGTCAATCCGTTCGCGAGATATGGCAGTTTGGAGGTAAGCAACGCTTGAGAAACTCAAAATTTTCGCAGTTCTGTTGCTCGAAACGAATAACTACAACGGGCTAGGGGAAAAGTACGCATACAGTTGTAATCGGGCGAGTTTCTACTTTCAGATGCATCAGAAATTTTGCGGATTGGACAATTCGTTCGCGAGATGTGGCAGTTTGTAGGTGAGAAACGCTTGAGAAACTCAAAATTTTCGCAGTTCTGATGCTCGAAACGAATAACTAGAACGGCCTAGGGGAAAAGTACGCATACCGTTGTAATCGGGCGAGTTTCTATCTTCAGATGCAACAGAAATTTTGCGGATTGGTCAATCCGTTCGCGAGATATGGCAGTTTGGAAGTAAGAAACGCTTGAGAAACTCAAAATTTTCGCAGTTCTGATGCTCGAAACGAATAACTAGAACGGCCTAGGGGAAAAGTACGCATAGTGTTGTAATCGGTCGAGTTTTTACTTTCAGATGCAACAGAAATTTTGCGGATTGGTCAATCCGTTCGCGAGATATGGCAGTTTGGAGGTAAGAAACGCTCGAGAAACTCAAAATTTTCGCAGTTCTGATGCTCGACAAGCATAACTAGAACGGCCTAGGGGAAAAGTACGCATAGTGTTATAATCGGGCGAGTTTCTACTTTCAGATGCAACAGAAATTGTGCGGATTGGTCAATCCGTTCGCGAGATATGGCAGTTTGGAAGTAAGAAACGCTTGAGAAACTCAAAATTTTCGCAGTTCTGTTGCTCGAAACGAATAACTAGAACGGGCTAGGGGAAAAGTACGCATACCGTTGTAATCGGGCGAGTTTCTACTTTCAGATGCAACAGAAATTTTGCGGATTGGTAAATCCGTTCGCGAGATATGGCAGTTTGGATGTAAGAAACGCTTGAGAAACACAAAATTTTCGCAGTTCTGATGCTCGAAACGAATAACTAGAACGGCCTAGGGGAAAAGTACGCACACCGTTGTAATCGGGCGAGTTTCTGCTTTCAGATGCAACAGAAATTTTGCGGATTGGTCAATCCGTTCGCGAGATATGGCAGTTTGGTGGTAAGCAACGCTTGAGAAACACAAAATTTTCGCAGTTCTGATGCTCGAAACGAATAACTAGAACGGCCTAGGGGAAAAGTACGCACACCGTTGTAATCGGGCGAGCTTCTGCTTTCAGATGCAACAGAAATTTTGCGGATTGGTCAATCCGTTCGCGAGATACGGCAGTTTGGTGGTAAGCAACGCTTGAGAAACTCAAAATTTTCGCAGTTCTGATGCTCGAAACGAATAACTAGAACGGCCTAGGGGAAAAGTACGCATAGTGTTGTAATCGGGCGAGTTTCTACTTTCAGATTCAACAGAAATTTTGCGGATTGGTCAATCCGTTCGCGAGATATGGCAGTTTGGTTGTAAGAAACGCTTGAGAAACTCAAAATTTTCGCAGTTCTGATGCTCGACAAGCATAACTAGAACGGCCTAGGGGAAAAGTACGCTTACCGTTGTAATCGGGCGAGTTTCTACTTTCAGATGCAACAGAAATTTTGCGGATTGGTCAATCCTTTCGCGAGATATGGCAGTTTGGAGGTAAGGAACGCTTGAGAAACTCAAAATTTTCGCAGTTCTGATGCTCGAAACGAATAACTAGAACGGCCTAGGGGAAAAGTACGCATACCGTTGTAATCGGGCGAGTTTCTACTTTCAGATGCAACAGAAATTTTGCGGATTGGTCAATCCGTTCGCGACATATGGCAGTTTGGAGGTAAGCAACGCTTGAGAAACTCAAAATTTTCGCAGTTCTGTTGCTCGAAATGAATAACTAGAACGGGCTAGGGGAAAAGTACGCATACAGTTGTAATCGGGCGAGTTTCTACTTTCAGATGCAACAGAAACTTTGCGGATTGGTCAAACCGTTCGCGAGATATGGCAGTTTGGATGTAAGAAACGCTTGAGAAACTCAAAATTTTCGCAGTTCTGATGCTCGACAAGCATAACTAGAACGGTCTAGGGGAAAAGTACGCATACCGTTGTAATCGGGCGAGTTTCTACTTTCAGATGCATCAGAAATTTTGCGGATTGGACAATCCGTTCGCGAGATGTGGCAGTTTGTATGTGAGAAACGCTTGAGAAACTCAAAATTTTCGCAGTTCTGATGCTCGAAACGAATAACTAGAACGGCCTAGGGGAAAAGTACGCATACCGTTGTAATCGGGCGAGTTTCTACTTTCAGATGCAACAGAAATTTTGCGGATTGGTCAATCCGTTCGCGAGATATGGCAGTTTGGATGTAAGAAACGCTTGAGAAACTCAAAATTTTCGCGGTTCTGATGCTCGAAACGAATAACAAGAACGGCCTAGGGGAAAAGTACGCATGCCGTTGTAATCGGGCGAGTTTCTACTTTCAGATGCAACAATAATTTTGCGGATTGGTCAATCCGTTCGCGACATATGGCAGTTTGGAGGTAAGCAACGCTTGAGAAACTCAAAATTTTCGCAGTTCTGTTGCTCGAAATGAATAACTAGAACGGGCTAGGGGAAAAGTACGCATACAGTTGTAATCGGGCGAGTTTCTACTTTCAGATGCAACAGAAACTTTGCGGATTGGTCAAACCGTTCGCGAGATATGGCAGTTTGGATGTAAGAAACGCTTGAGAAACTCAAAATTTTCGCAGTTCTGATGCTCGACAAGCATAACTAGAACGGTCTAGGGGAAAAGTACGCATACCGTTGTAATCGGGCGAGTTTCTACTTTCAGATGCAACAGAAATTTTGCGGATTGGTCAATCCGTTCGCGAGATATGGCAGTTCGGAGGTAAGAAACGGTTGAGAAACTCAAACTTTTCACAGTTCTAATGCTCGAAACGAATAACTAGAACGGACTATGGGAAAAGTACGCATACAGTTGTAATCGGGCGAGTTTCTACTTTCAGATGCAACAGAAATTTTGAGTTTTGTTCAATCCGTTCGCGAGATATGGCAGTTTGGAGGTAAGAAACGCTTGAGAAACTCAAAATTTTCGCAGTTCTGATGCTCGAAACGAATAACTAGAACGGCCTAGGGGAAAAGTAGGCATACCGTTGTAATCGGGCGAGTTTCGACCTTCAGATGCAACAGAAATTTTGCGGATTGGTCAATCCGTTCGCGAGATATGGCAGTTTGGAAGTAAGAAACGCTTGAGAAACTCAAAATTTTCGCAGTTCTGATGCTCGAAACGAATAGCTAGAACGGCCTAGGGGAAAAGTACGCATACCGTTGTAATCGGGCGAGTTTCTACTTTCAGATGCAACAGAAATTTTGCGGATTGGTCAATCCGTTCGCGAGATATGGCAGTTTGGAGGTAAGAAACGCTTGAGAAACTCAAAATTTTCGCAGTTCTGATGCTCGAATCGAATAACTAGAACGGCCTAGGGGAAAAGTAGGCATACCGTTGTAATCGGGCGAGTTTCGACCTTCAGATGCAACAGAAATTTTGCGGATTGGTCAATCCGTTCGCGAGATATGGCAGTTTGGAAGTAAGAAACGCTTGAGAAACTCAAAATTTTCGCAGTTCTGATGCTCGAAACGAATAGCTAGAACGGCCTAGGGGAAAAGTACGCATACCGTTGTAATCGGGCGAGTTTCTACGTTCAGATGCAACAGAAATTTTGCGGATTGGTCAATTCGTTCGCGAGATATGGCAGTTTGGAGGTAAGAAACGCTTGAGAAACTCAAAATTTTCGCGGTTCTGATGCTCGAAACGAATAACAAGAACGGCCTAGGGGAAAAGTACGCACACCGTTGTGATCGGGCGAGTTTCTACTTTCAGATGCAACAGAAATTTTGCGGATTGGTCAATCCGTTCGCGAGATATGGCAGTTCGGAGGTAAGAAACGGTTGAGAAACTCAAAATTTTCACAGTTCTGATGCTCGAAACGAATAACTAGAACGGACTAGGGGAAAAGTACGCATACAGTTGTAATCGGGCGAGTTTCTACTTTCAGATGCAACAGAAATTTTGCGGTTTGGTCAATCCGTTCGCGAGATATGGCAGTTTGGAGGTAAGAAACGCTTGAGAAACTCAAAATTTTCGCAGTTCTGATGCTCGAAACGAATAACTAGAACGGCCTAGGGGAAAAGTACGCATACCGTTGTAATCGGGCGAGTTTCTACTTTCAGATGCAACAGAAATTTTGCGGATTGGTCAATCCGTTCGCGAGATATGGCAGTTTGGAGGTAAGAAACGCTTGAGAAACTCAAAATTTTCGCAGTTCTGATGCTCGAATCGAATAACTAGAACGGCCTAGGGGAAAAGTAGGCATACCGTTGTAATCGGGCGAGTTTCGACCTTCAGATGCAACAGAAATTTTGCGGATTGGTCAATCCGTTCGCGAGATATGGCAGTTTGGAAGTAAGAAACGCTTGAGAAACTCAAAATTTTCGCAGTTCTGATGCTCGAAACGAATAGCTAGAACGGCCTAGGGGAAATGTACGCATACCGTTGTAATCGGGCGAGTTTCTACGTTCAGATGCAACAGAAATTTTGCGGATTGGTCAATTCGTTCGCGAGATATGGCAGTTTGGAGGTAAGAAACGCTTGAGAAACTCAAAATTTTCGCGGTTCTGATGCTCGAAACGAATAACAAGAACGGCCTAGGGGAAAAGTACGCACACCGTTGTGATCGGGCGAGTTTCTACTTTCAGATGCAACAGAAATTTTGCGGATTGGTCAATCCGTTCGCGAGATATGGCAGTTCGGAGGTAAGAAACGGTTGAGAAACTCAAAATTTTCACAGTTCTGATGCTCGAAACGAATAACTAGAACGGACTAGGGGAAAAGTACGCATACAGTTGTAATCGGGCGAGTTTCTACTTTCAGATGCAACAGAAATTTTGCGGTTTGGTCAATCCGTTCGCGAGATATGGCAGTTTGGAGGTAAGAAACGCTTGAGAAACTCAAAATTTTCGCAGTTCTGATGCTCGAAACGAATAACTAGAACGGCCTAGGGGAAAAGTACGCATACCGTTGTATTTGGGCGAGTTTCTACTTTCAGATGCAACAATAATTTTGCGGATTGGTCAATCCGTTCGCGAGATATGGCAGTTTGGAGGTAAGCAACGCTTGAGAAACTCAAAATTTTCGCAGTTCTGATGCTCGAATCGAATAACTAGAACGGCCTAGGGGAAAAGTAGGCATACCGTTGTAATCGGGCGAGTTTCGACCTTCAGATGCAACAGAAATTTTGCGGATTGGTCAATCCGTTCGCGAGATATGGCAGTTTGGAAGTAAGAAACGCTTGAGAAACTCAAAATTTTCGCAGTTCTGATGCTCGAAACGAATAGCTAGAACGGCCTAGGGGAAAAGTACGCACACCGTTGTGATCGGGCGAGTTTCTACTTTCAGATGCAACAGAAATTTTGCGGATTGGTCAATCCGTTCGCGAGATATGGCAGTTCGGAGGTAAGAAACGGTTGAGAAACTCAAAATTTTCACAGTTCTGATGCTCGAAACGAATAACTAGAACGGACTAGGGGAAAAGTACGCATACAGTTGTAATCGGGCGAGTTTCTACTTTCAGATGCAACAGAAATTTTGCGGTTTGGTCAATCCGTTCGCGAGATATGGCAGTTTGGAGGTAAGAAACGCTTGAGAAACTCAAAATTTTCGCAGTTCTGATGCTCGAAACGAATAACTAGAACGGCCTAGGGGAAAAGTACGCATACCGTTGTATTTGGGCGAGTTTCTACTTTCAGATGCAACAATAATTTTGCGGATTGGTCAATCCGTTCGCGAGATATGGCAGTTTGGAGGTAAGCAACGCTTG
The DNA here is from genome assembly GCF_051014685.1 of Ptiloglossa arizonensis. Classification (NCBI taxonomy): domain Eukaryota; kingdom Metazoa; phylum Arthropoda; class Insecta; order Hymenoptera; family Colletidae; genus Ptiloglossa; species Ptiloglossa arizonensis. The sequence goes on from NW_027479003.1 coordinate 56,419, forward strand.
AGAAACTCAAAATTTTCGCAGTTCTGTTGCTCGAAACGAATAACTAGAACGGCCTAGGGGAAAAGTACGCATACCGTTGTATTCGGGCGAGTTTCTACTTTCAGATGCAACAGAAATTTTGCGGATAGGTCAATCCGTTCGCGAGATACGGCAGTTTGGAGGTAAGAAACACTTGAGAAACTCAAAATTTTCGCAGTTCTGATGCTCGACAAGCATAACTAGAACGGTCTAGGGGAAAAGTACGCATACCGTTGTAATCGGGCGAGTTTCTACTTTCAGATGCAACAGAAATTTTGCGGATTGGTCAAGTCCGTTCGCGAAATATGGCAGTTTGTAGGTAAGAAACGCTTGAGAAACTCAAAATTTTCGCAGTTCTGATGCTCGAAACGAATAACTAGAACGGCCTAGGGGAAAAGTACGCATACCGTTGTAATCGGGCGAGTTTCTACTTTCAGATGCAACAGAAATTTTGCGGATTGGTCAATCCGTTCGCGAGATATGGCAGTTTGGAGGTAAGAAACGCTTGAGAAACTCAAAATTTTCGCAGTTCTGATGCTCGAATCGAATAACTAGAACGGCCTAGGGGAAAAGTACGCATACCGTTGTAATCGGGCGAGTTTCGACCTTCAGATGCAACAGAAATTTTGCGGATTGGTCAATCCGTTCGCGAGATATGGCAGTTTGGAGGTAAGAAACGCTTGAGAAACTCAAAATTTCCGCAGTTCTGATGCTCGAAACGAATAACTAGAACGGCCTAGGGGAAAAGTACGCATACCGTTGTAATCGGGCGAGTTTCTACCTTCAGATGCAACAGAAATTTTGCGGATTGGTCAATCCGTTCGCGAGATATGGCAGTTTGGAAGTAAGAAACGCTTGAGAAACTCAAAATTTTCGCAGTTCTGATGCTCGAAACGAATAACTAGAACGGCCTAGGGGAAAAGTACGCATAGTGTTGAAATCGGGCGAGTTTCTACTTTCAGATGCAACAGAAATTTTGCGGATTGGTCAATCCGTTCGCGAGATATGGCAGTTTGGAGGTAAGAAACGCTCGAGAAACTCAAAATTTTCGCAGTTCTGATGCTCGACAAGCATAACTAGAACGGCCTAGGGGAAAAGTACGCACACCGTTGTAATCGGGCGAGTTTCTACTTTCAGATGCAACAGAAATTTTGCGGATTGGTCAATCCGTTCGCGAGATATGGCAGTTTGGAAGTAAGAAACGCTTGAGAAACTCAAAATTTTCGCAGTTCTGATGCTCGAAACGAATAACTAGAACGGCCTAGGGGAAAAGTACGCATAGTGTTGAAATCGGGCGAGTTTCTACTTTCAGATGCAACAGAAATTTTGCGGATTGGTCAATCCGTTCGCGAGATATGGCAGTTTGGAGGTAAGAAACGCTCGAGAAACTCAAAATTTTCGCAGTTCTGATGCTCGACAAGCATAACTAGAACGGCCTAGGGGAAAAGTACGCACACCGTTGTAATCGGGCGAGTTTCTACTTTCAGATGCAACAGAAATTTTGCGGATTGGTCAATCCGTTCGCGAGATATGGCAGTTTGGATGTAAGAAACGCTTGAGAAACTCAAAATTTTCGCAGTTCTGATGCTCGACAAGCATAACTAGAACGGTCTAGGGGCGAAGTACGCATACCGTTGTAATCGGGCGAGTTTCTACTTTCAGATGCATCTGAAATTTTGCGGATTGGACAATCCGTTCGCGAGATGTGGCAGTTTGTATGTGAGAAAAGCTTGAGAAACTCAAAATTTTCGCAGTTCTGATGCTCGAAACGAATAACTAGAACGGCCTAGGGGAAAAGTACGCATACCGTTGTAATCGGGCGAGTTTCGACCTTCAGATGCAACAGAAATTTTGCGGATTGGTCAATCCGTTCGCGAGATATGGCAGTTTGGAGGTAAGAAACGCTTGAGAAACTCAAAATTTCCGCAGTTCTGATGCTCGAAACGAATAACTAGAACGGCCTAGGGGAAAAGTACGCATACCGTTGTAATCGGGCGAGTTTCTACCTTCAGATGCAACAGAAATTTTGCGGATTGGTCAATCCGTTCGCGAGATATGGCAGTTTGGAAGTAAGAAACGCTTGAGAAACTCAAAATTTTCGCAGTTCTGATGCTCGAAACGAATAACTAGAACGGCCTAGGGGAAAAGTACGCATAGTGTTGAAATCGGGCGAGTTTCTACTTTCAGATGCAACAGAAATTTTGCGGATTGGTCAATCCGTTCGCGAGATATGGCAGTTTGGAGGTAAGAAACGCTCGAGAAACTCAAAATTTTCGCAGTTCTGATGCTCGACAAGCATAACTAGAACGGCCTAGGGGAAAAGTACGCACACCGTTGTAATCGGGCGAGTTTCTACTTTCAGATGCAACAGAAATTTTGCGGATTGGTCAATCCGTTCGCGAGATATGGCAGTTTGGAAGTAAGAAACGCTTGAGAAACTCAAAATTTTCGCAGTTCTGATGCTCGAAACGAATAACTAGAACGGCCTAGGGGAAAAGTACGCATAGTGTTGAAATCGGGCGAGTTTCTACTTTCAGATGCAACAGAAATTTTGCGGATTGGTCAATCCGTTCGCGAGATATGGCAGTTTGGAGGTAAGAAACGCTCGAGAAACTCAAAATTTTCGCAGTTCTGATGCTCGACAAGCATAACTAGAACGGCCTAGGGGAAAAGTACGCACACCGTTGTAATCGGGCGAGTTTCTACTTTCAGATGCAACAGAAATTTTGCGGATTGGTCAATCCGTTCGCGAGATATGGCAGTTTGGATGTAAGAAACGCTTGAGAAACTCAAAATTTTCGCAGTTCTGATGCTCGACAAGCATAACTAGAACGGTCTAGGGGCGAAGTACGCATACCGTTGTAATCGGGCGAGTTTCTACTTTCAGATGCATCTGAAATTTTGCGGATTGGACAATCCGTTCGCGAGATGTGGCAGTTTGTATGTGAGAAAAGCTTGAGAAACTCAAAATTTTCGCAGTTCTGATGCTCGAAACGAATAACTAGAACGGCCTAGGGGAAAAGTACGCATACCGTTGTAATCGGGCGAGTTTCTACTTTCAGATGCAACAGAAATTTTGCGGATTGGTCAATCCGTTCGCGAGATATGGCAGTTTGGAGGTAAGAAACGCTTGAGGAACTCAAAATTTTCGCGGTTCTGATGCTCGAAACGAATAACAATAACGGCCTAGGGGAGAAGTACGCACACCGTTGTAATCGGGCGAGCTTCTACTTTCAGATGCAAGAGAAATTTTGCGGATTGGTCAATCCGTTCGCGAGATATGGCAGTTTGGAGGTAAGCAACGCTTGAGAAACTCAAAATTTTCGCAGTTCTGTTGCTCGAAACGAATAACTAGAACGGGCTAGGGGAAAAGTACGCATACAGTTGTAATCGGGCGAATTTCTACTTTCAGATGCAACAGAAATTTTGCGGATTGGTCAATCCGTTCGCGAGATATGGCAGTTTGGAGGTAAGAAACGCTTGAGAAACTCAAAATTTTCGCAGTTCTGATGCTCGAAACGAATAACTAGAACGGCCTAGGGGAAAAGTACGCACACCGTTGTAATCGGGCGAGTTTCTACTTTCAGATGCAACAGAAATTTCGCGGATTGGTCAATCCGTTCGCGAGATATGGCAGTTTGGAGGTAAGAAACGCTTGAGAAACTTAAAATTTTCGCGGTTCTGATGCTCGAAACGAATAACAATAACGGCCTATGGGAAAAGTACGCACACCGTTGTAATCGGGCGAGTTTCTACTTTCAGATGCAACAGAAATTTTGCGGATTGGTCAATCCGTTCGCGAGATATGGCAGTTTGGAGGTAAGAAACGGTTGAGAAACTCAAAATTATCACAGTTCTGATGCTCGAAACGAATAACCAGAACGGCCTAGGGGAAAAGTACGCATACCGTTGTAATCGGGCGAGTTTCTACTTTCAGAAGCAACAGAAATTTTGCGGATTGGTCAATCCGTTCGCGAGTTATGGCAGTTTGGAGGTAAGAAACGCTCGAGAAACTCAAAATTTTCGCAGTTCTGATGCTCGACAAGCATAACTAGAACGGCCTAGGGGAAGAGTACGCACACTGTTGTAATCGGGCGAGTTTGTACTTTAAGATGCAACAGAAATTTTGCGGATTGGTCAATCCGTTCGCGAGATATGGCAGTTTGGAGGTAAGAAACGCTCGAGTAACTCAAAATTTTCGCAGTTCTGATGCTCGACAAGCATAACTAGAACGGCCTAGGGGAAAAGTACGCACACCGTTGTAATCGGGCGAGTTTCTACTTTCAGATGCAACAGAAATTTTGCGGATTGGTCAATCCGTTCGCGAGATATGGCAGTTTGGAGGTAAGAAACGCTTGAGAAACTCAAAATTTTCGCAGTTCTGATGCTCGACAAGCATAACTAGAACGGCCTAGGGGAAAAGTACGCACACCGTTGTAATCGGGCGAGTTTCTACTTTCAGATGCAACAGAAATTTTGCGGATTGGTCAATCCGTTCGCGAGATATGGCAGTTTGGAGGTCAGCAACGCTTGAAAAACTCAAAATTTTCTTAGTTCTGTTGCCCGAAACGAATAACTAGAACGGGCTAGGGGAAAAGTACGCATACCGTTGTAATCGGGCGAGTTTCTACTTTCAGTTGCAACAGAAATTTTGCGGATTGGTCAATCCGTTCGCGAGTTATGGCAGTTTGGATGTAAGAAACGCTTGAGAAACTCAAAATTTTCGCAGTTCTGATGCTCGAAACGAATAACTAGAACGGCCTAGGGGAAAAGTACGCACAGTGTTGTAATCGGGCGAGTTTCTACTTTCAGATGCAATAGAAATTTTGCGGATTGGTCAATCCGTTCGCGAGATATGGCAGTTAGGAGGTAAGAAACGCTTGAGAAACTCAAAATTTTCGCAGTTCTGATGCTCGAAACGAATAACTAGAACGGCCGAGGGGAAAAGTACGCATACCGTTGTAATCGGGCGAGTTTCTACTTTCAGATGCAACAGAAATTTTAAGGATTGGTCAATCCGTTCGCGAGATATGGCAGTTTGGAGGTAAGCAACGCTTGAAAAACTCAAAATTTTCGCAGTTCTGTTGCTCGAAACGAATAACTAGAACGGGCTAGGGGAAAAGTACGCATACCGTTGTAATCGGGCGAGTTTCTACTTTCAGATGCAACAGAAATTTTGCGGATTGGTCAATCCGTTCGCGAGATATGGCAGTTTGGATGTAAGAAATGCTTGAGAAACTCAAAATTTTCGCAGTTCTGATGCTCGAAACGAATAACTAGAACGGCCTAGGGGAAAAGTACGCATACCGTTGTAATCGGGCGAGTTTCTACTTTCAGATGCAACAGAAAGTTTGCGGATTGGTCAATCCGTTCGCGAGATATGGCAGTTTGGAGGTAAGCAACGCTTGAAAAACTCAAAATTTTCGCAGTTCTGTTGCTCGAAACGAATAACTAGAACGGGCTAGGGGAAAAGTACGCATACCGTTGTAATCGGGCGAGTTTCTACTTTCAGATGCAACAGAAATTTTGCGGATTGGTCAATCCGTTCGCGAGATATGGCAGTTTGGCGGTAAGCAACGCTTGAAAAACTCAAAATTTTCGCAGTTCTGTTGCTCGAAACGAATAACTAGAACGGGCTAGGGGAAAAGTACGCATACCGTTGTAATCGGGCGAGTTTCTACTTTCAGATGCAACAGAAATTTTGCGGATTGGTCAATCCGTTCGCGAGATATGGCAGTTTGGAAGTAAGACTCGCTTGAGAAACTCAAAATTTTCGCAGTTCTGATGCTCGAAACGAATAACTAGAACGGCCTAGGGGAAAAGTACGCATACCGTTGCAATCGGGCGAGTTTCTACTTTCAGATGCAACAGAAATTTTGCGGATTGGTCAATCCGTTCGCGAGATATGGCAGTTTGGAGGTAAGAAACGCTTGAGAAACTCAAAATTTTCGCAGTTCTGATGCTCGACAAGCATAACTAGAACGGCCTAGGGGAAAAGTACGCACACCGTTGTAATCGGGCGAGTTTCTACTTTCAGATGCAACAGAAATTTTGCGGATTGGTCAATCCGTTCGCGAGATATGGCAGTTTGGAGGTAAGAAACGCTTGAGAAACTCAAAATTTTCGCAGTTCTGATGCTCGAAACGAATAACTAGAACGGCCTAGGGGAAAAGTACGCACACCGTTGTAATCGGGCGAGTTTCTACTTTCAGATGCAACAGAAATTTCGCGGATTGGTCAATCCGTTCGCGAGATATGGCAGTTTGGAGGTAAGAAACGCTTGAGAAACTTAAAATTTTCGCGGTTCTGATGCTCGAAACGAATAACAATAACGGCCTATGGGAAAAGTACGCACACCGTTGTAATCGGGCGAGTTTCTACTTTCAGATGCAACAGAAATTTTGCGGATTGGTCAATCCGTTCGCGAGATATGGCAGTTTGGAGGTAAGAAACGGTTGAGAAACTCAAAATTATCACAGTTCTGATGCTCGAAACGAATAACCAGAACGGCCTAGGGGAAAAGTACGCATACCGTTGTAATCGGGCGAGTTTCTACTTTCAGAAGCAACAGAAATTTTGCGGATTGGTCAATCCGTTCGCGAGTTATGGCAGTTTGGAGGTAAGAAACGCTCGAGAAACTCAAAATTTTCGCAGTTCTGATGCTCGACAAGCATAACTAGAACGGCCTAGGGGAAGAGTACGCACACTGTTGTAATCGGGCGAGTTTCTACTTTAAGATGCAACAGAAATTTTGCGGATTGGTCAATCCGTTCGCGAGATATGGCAGTTTGGAGGTAAGAAACGCTCGAGTAACTCAAAATTTTCGCAGTTCTGATGCTCGACAAGCATAACTAGAACGGCCTAGGGGAAAAGTACGCACACCGTTGTAATCGGGCGAGTTTCTACTTTCAGATGCAACAGAAATTTTGCGGATTGGTCAATCCGTTCGCGAGATATGGCAGTTTGGAGGTAAGAAACGCTTGAGAAAGTCAAAATTTTCGCAGTTCTGATGCTCGAAACGAATAACTAGAACGGCCTAGGGGAAAAGTACGCATACCGTTGTAATCAGGCGAGTCTCTACTTTCAGATGCAACAGAAATTTTGCGGATTGGTCAATCCGTTCGCGAGATATTGCAGTTTGGAGGTAAGAAACGCTTGAGAAACTCAAAATTTTCGCGGTTCTGATGCTCGAAACGAATAACAATAACGGCCTAGGGGAAAAGTACGCACACCGTTGTAATCGGGCGAGTTTCTACTTTCAGATGCAACAGAAATTTTGCGGATTGGTCAATCCGTTCGCGAGATATGGCAGTTTGGAGGTAAGAAACGCTTGAGAAACTCAAAATTTTCGCAGTTCTGATGCTCGACAAGCATAACTAGAACGGCCTAGGGGAAAAGTACGCACACCGTTGTAATCGGGCGAGTTTCTACTTTCAGATGCAACAGAAGTTTTGCGGATTGGTCAATCCGTTCGCGAGATATGGCAGTTTGGAGGTAAGCAACGCTTGAAAAACTCAAAATTTTCGCAGTTCTGTTGCCCGAAACGAATAACTAGAACGGGCTAGGGGAAAAGTACGCATACCGTTGTAATCGGGCGAGTTTCTACTTTCAGTTGCAACAGAAATTTTGCGGATTGGTCAATCCGTTCGCGAGTTATGGCAGTTTGGAGGTAAGAAACTCTTGAGAAACTCAAAATTTTCGCAGTTCTGATGCTCGAAACGAATAACTAGAACGGCCTAGGGGAAAAGTACGCACAGTGTTGTAATCGGGCGAGTTTCTACTTTCAGATGCAACAGAAATTTTGCGGATTGATCAATCCGTTCGCGAGATATGGCAGTTTGGAAGTAAGAAACGCTTGAGAAACTCAAAATTTTCGCAGTTCTGATGCTCGAAACGAATAACTAGAACGGCCTAGGGGAAAAGTACGCATACCGTTGTAATCGGGCGAGTTTATACTTTCAGATGCAACAGAAATTTTGCGGATTGGTCAATCCGTTCGCGAGATGTGGCAGTTTGGAGGTAAGAAACGCTTGAGAAACTCAAAATTTTCGCGGTTCTGATGCTCGAAACGAATAACAAGAACGGCCTAGGGGAAAAGTACCCACACCGTTGTAATCGGGCGAGTTTCTACTTTCAGATGCAACAGAAATTTTGCGGATTGGTCAATCTGTTCGCGAGATGTGGCAGTTTGTAGGTGAGAAACGCTTGAGAAACTCAAAATTTTCGCAGTTCTGATGCTCGAAACGAATAACTAGAACGGCCTAGGGGAAAAGTACGCATACCGTTGTAATCGGCCGAGTTTCTACCTTCAGATGCAACACAAATTTTGCGGATTGGTCAATCCGTTCGCGAGATATGGCAGTTTGGATGTAAGAAACGCTTGAGAAACTCAAAATTTTCGCAGTTCTGATGCTCGAAACGAATAACTAGAACGGCCGAGGGGAAAAGTACGCATACCGTTGTAATCGGGCGAGTTTCTACTTTCAGATGCAACAGAAATTTTAAGGATTGGTCAATCCGTTCGCGAGATATGGCAGTTTGGAGGTAAGCAACGCTTGAAAAACTCAAAATTTTCGCAGTTCTGTTGCTCGAAACGAATAACTAGAACGGGCTAGGGGAAAAGTACGCATACCGTTGTAATCGGGCGAGTTTCTACTTTCAGATGCAACAGAAATTTTGCGGATTGGTCAATCCGTTCGCGAGATATGGCAGTTTGGATGTAAGAAATGCTTGAGAAACTCAAAATTTTCGCAGTTCTGATGCTCGAAACGAATAACTAGAACGGCCTAGGGGAAAAGTACGCATACCGTTGTAATCGGGCGAGTTTCTACTTTCAGATGCAACAGAAATTTTGCGGATTGGTCAATCCGTTCGCGAGATATGGCAGTTTGGAGGTAAGAAACGCTTGAGAAACTCAAAATTTTCGCAGTTCTGATGCTCGAAACGAATAACTAGAACGGCCTAGGGGAAAAGTACGCATACCGTTGTAATCGGGCGAGTTTATACTTTCAGATGCAACAGAAATTTAGCGGATTGGTCAATCCGTTCGCGAGATGTGGCAGTTTGGAGGTAAGAAACGCTTGAGAAACTCAAAATTTTCGCGGTTCTGATGCTCGAAACGAATAACAAGAACGGCCTAGGGGAAAAGTACCCACACCGTTGTAATCGGGCGAGTTTCTACTTTCAGATGCAACAGAAATTTTGCGGATTGGTCAATCTGTTCGCGAGATATGGCAGTTTGGAGGTAAGAAACGCTTGAGAAACTCAAAATTTTCGCAGTTCTGATGCTCGACAAGCATAACTAGAACGGCCTAGGGGAAAAGTACGCATAGTGTTGTAATCGGGCGAGTTTCTACTTTCAGGTGCAACAGAAATTTTGCGGATTGGTCAATCCGTTCGCGAGATATGGCAGTTTGGAGGTAAGCAACGCTTGAGAAACTCAAAATTTTCGCAGTTCTGTTGCTCGAAACGAATAACTAGAACGGGCTAGGGGAAAAGTACGCATACAGTTTTAATCGGGCGAATTTCTACTTTCAGATGCAACAGAAATTTTGCGGATTGGTCAATCCGTTCGCGAGATATGGCAGTTTGGAGGTAAGAAACCCTTGAGAAACTCAAAATTTTCGCGGTTCTGATGCTCGAAACGAATAACAAGAACGGCCTAGGGGAAAAGTACCCACACCGTTGTAATCGGGCGAGTCTCTACCTTCAGATGCAACAGAAATTTTGCGGATTGGTCAATCCGTTCGCGAGATGTGGCAGTTTGGAGGTAAGAAACGCTTGAGAAACTCAAAATTTTCGCAGTTCTGATGCTCGAAACGAATAACTAGAACGGCCTAGGGGAAAAGTACGCATACCGTTGTAATCGGGCGAGTTTATACTTTCAGATGCAACAGAAATTTTGCGGATTGGTCAATCCGTTCGCGAGATGTGGCAGTTTAGAGGTAAGAAACGCTTGAGAAACTCAAAATTTTCGCGGTTCTGATGCTCGAAACGAATAACAAGAACGGCCTAGGGGAAAAGTACCCACACCGTTGTAATCGGGCGAGTTTCTACTTTCAGATGCAACAGAAATTTTGCGGATTGGTCAATCTGTTCGCGAGATATGGCAGTTTGGAGGTAAGAAACGCTTGAGAAACTCAAAATTTTCGCAGTTCTGATGCTCGACAAGCATAACTAGAACGGCCTAGGGGAAAAGTACGCATACCGTTGTATTCGCGCGAGTTTCTACTTTCAGATGCAACAGAAATTTTGCGGATTGGTCAATCCGTTCGCGAGATATGGCAGTTTGGATGTAAGAAACGCTTGAGAAACTCAAAATTTTCGCGGTTCTGATGCTCGAAACGAATAACAAGAACGGCCTAGGGGAAAAGTACGCATACAGTTGTAATCGGGCGAATTTCTACTTTCAGATGCAACAGAAATTTTGCGGATTGGTCAATCCGTTCGCGAGATATGGCAGTTTGGATGTAAGAAACGCTCGAGAAACTCAAAATTTTCGCAGTTCTGATGCTCGAAACGAATAACTAGAACGGCCTAGGGGAAAAGTACGCACACCGTTGTAATCGGGCGACTTTCTACTTTCAGATGCAACAGAAATTTTGAGGATTGGTCAATCCGTTCGCGAGATATGGCAGTTTGGAGGTAAGAAACGCTTGAGAAACTCAAAATTTTCGCGGTTCTGATGCTCGAAACGAATAACAAGAACGGCCTAGGGGAAAAGTACGCACACCGTTGTAATCGGGCGAGTCTCTACCTTCAGATGCAACAGAAATTTTGCGGATTGGTCAATCCGTTCGCGAGATGTGGCAGTTTGGAGGTAAGAAACGCTTGAGAAACTCAAAATTTTCGCAGTTCTGATGCTCGAAACGAATAACTAGAACGGCCTAGGGGAAAAGTACGCATACCGTTGTAATCGGGCGAGTTTATACTTTCAGATGCAACAGAAATTTTGCGGATTGGTCAATCCGTTCGCGAGATGTGGCAGTTTGGAGGTAAGAAACGCTTGAGAAACTCAAAATTTTCGCGGTTCTGATGCTCGAAACGAATAACAAGAACGGCCTAGGGGAAAAGTACCCACACCGTTGTAATCGGGCGAGTTTCTACTTTCAGATGCAACAGAAATTTTGCGGATTGGTCAATCTGTTCGCGAGATATGGCAGTTTGGAGGTAAGAAACGCTTGAGAAACTCAAAATTTTCGCAGTTCTGATGCTCGACAAGCATAACTAGAACGGCCTAGGGGAAAAGTACGCATACCGTTGTATTCGCGCGAGTTTCTACTTTCAGATGCAACAGAAATTTTGCGGATTGGTCAATCCGTTCGCGAGATATGGCAGTTTGGATGTAAGAAACGCTTGAGAAACTCAAAATTTTCGCGGTTCTGATGCTCGAAACGAATAACAAGAACGGCCTAGGGGAACAGTACGCATACAGTTGTAATCGGGCGAATTTCTACTTTCAGATGCAACAGAAATTTTGCGGATTGGTCAATCCGTTCGCGAGATATGGCAGTTTGGATGTAAGAAACGCTCGAGAAACTCAAAATTTTCGCAGTTCTGATGCTCGAAACGAATAACTAGAACGGCCTAGGGGAAAAGTACGCACACCGTTGTAATCGGGCGACTTTCTACTTTCAGATGCAACAGAAATTTTGAGGATTGGTCAATCCGTTCGCGAGATATGGCAGTTTGGAGGTAAGAAACGCTTGAGAAACTCAAAATTTTCGCGGTTCTGATGCTCGAAACGAATAACAAGAACGGCCTAGGGGAAAAGTACGCACACCGTTGTAATCGGGCGAGTCTCTACCTTCAGATGCAACAGAAATTTTGCGGATTGGTCAATCCGTTCGCGAGATGTGGCAGTTTGGAGGTAAGAAACGCTTGAGAAACTCAAAATTTTCGCAGTTCTGATGCTCGAAACGAATAACTAGAACGGCCTAGGGGAAAAGTACGCATACCGTTGTAATCGGGCGAGTTTATACTTTCAGATGCAACAGAAATTTTGCGGATTGGTCAATCCGTTCGCGAGATGTGGCAGTTTGGAGGTAAGAAACGCTTGAGAAACTCAAAATTTTCGCGGTTCTGATGCTCGAAACGAATAACAAGAACGGCCTAGGGGAAAAGTACCCACACCGTTGTAATCGGGCGAGTTTCTACTTTCAGATGCAACAGAAATTTTGCGGATTGGTCAATCTGTTCGCGAGATATGGCAGTTTGGAGGTAAGAAACGCTTGAGAAACTCAAAATTTTCGCAGTTCTGATGCTCGACAAGCATAACTAGAACGGCCTAGGGGAAAAGTACGCATAGTGTTGTAATCGGGCGAGTTTCTACTTTCAGATGCAACAGAAATTTTGCGGATTGGTCAATCCGTTCGCGAGATATGGCAGTTTGGAGGTAAGCAACGCTTGAGAAACTCAAAATTTTCGCAGTTCTGTTTCTCGAAACGAATAACTAGAACGGGCTAGGGGAAAAGTACGCATACCGTTGTATTCGGGCGAGTTTCTACTTTCAGATGCAACAGAAATTTTGCGGATTGGTCAATCCGTTCGCGAGATATGGCAGTTTGGAGGTAAGAAACGCTTGAGAAACTCAAAATTTTCGCGGTTCTGATGCTCGAAACGAATAACAAGAACGACCTAGGGGAAAAGTACGCACACCGTTGTAATCGGGCGAGTTTCTACTTTCAGATGCAACAGAAATTTTGCAGATTGGTCAATCCGTTCGCGAGATATGGCAGTTTGGAGGTAAGCAACGCTAGAGAAACTCAAAATTTTCGCAGTTCTGTTGCTCGAAACGAATAACTAGAACGGGCTAGGGGAAAGGTACGCATACCGTTGTAATCGGGCGAGTTTCTACTTTCAGATGCAACAGAAATTTTGCGGATTGGTCAATCCGTTCGCGAGATATGGCAGTTCGGAGGTAAGAAACGGTTGAGAAACTCAAAATTTTCACAGTTCTGATGCTCGAAACGAATAACTAGAACGGACTATGGGAAAACTACGCATACAGTTGTAATCGGGCGAGTTTCTACTTTCAGATGCAACAGAAATTTTGCGGTTTGGTCAATCCGTTCCCGAGATATGGCAGTTTGGAGGTAAGAAACGCTTGAGAAACTCAAAATTTTCGCGGTTCTGATGCTCGAAACGAATAACAATAACGGCCTAGGGGAAAAGTACGCACACCGTTGTAATCGGGCGAGCTTCTACTTTCAGATGCAACAGAAATTTTGCGGATTGGTCAATCCGTTCGCGAGATATGGCAGTTTGGAGGTAAGCATCGCTTGAGAAACTCAAAATTTTCGCAGTTCTGTTGCTCGAAACGAATAACTAGAACGGGCTAGGGGAAAAGTACGCATACAGTTGTAATCGGGCGAATTTCTACTTTCAGATGCAACAGAAATTTTGCGGATTGGTCAATCCGTTCGCGAGATATGGCAGTTTGGAGGTAAGAAACGCTTGAGAAACTCAAAATTTTCGCAGTTCTGATGCTCGAAACGAATAACTAGAACGGCCTAGGGGAAAAGTACGCTCACCGTTGTAATCGGGCGAGTTTCTACTTTCAGATGCAACAGAAATTTCGCGGATTGGTCAATCCGTTCGCGAGATATGGCAGTTTGGAGGTAAGAAACGCTTGAGAAACTTAAAATTTTCGCGGTTCTGATGCTCGAAATGAATAACTAGGGCGGCCTAGGGGAAAAGTACGCATACCGTTGTAATCGGGCGAGTTTCTACTCTCAGATGCATCAAAAATTTTGCGGATTGGACAATCCGTTCGCGAGATGTGGCAGTTTGTAGGTGAGAAACGCTTGAGAAACTCAAAATTTTCGCAGTTCTGATGCTCGAAATGAATAACTAGGGCGGCCTAGGGGAAAAGTACGCATACCGTTGTAATCGGGCGAGTTTCTACCTTCAGATGCAACAGAAATTTTGCGGATTGGTCAATCCGTTCGCGAGATATGGCAGTTTGGAGGTAAGAAACGCTTGAGAAACACAAAATTTCCGCAGTTCTGATGCTCGAAACGAATAACAAGGACGACCTAGGGGAAAAGTACACATACCATTGTAATCGGGCGAGTTTCGACTTTCATATGCAACAGAAATTTTGCGGATTGGTCAATCCGTTCCCGAGATATGGCAGTTTGGAGGTAAGAAACGCTTGAGAAACTAAAAATTTTCACAGTTCTGGTGCTCGAAACGAATAACTAGACGGCCTAGGGGAAAAGTACGCATACCGTTGTAATCGGACGAGTTTCTACTTTCAGATGCAACAGAAATTTTGCGGATTGGTCAATCCGTTCGCGCGATGTGGCAGTTTGGAGGTAAGAAACGCTCGAGAAACTCAAAATTTTCGCAGTTCTGATGCTCGACAAGCATAACTAGAACGGCCTAGGGGAAAGGTACGCACACCGTTGTAATCGGGCGAGTTTCTACTTTCAGATGCAACAGAAATTTTGCGGATTGGTCAATCCGTTCGCGAGATATGGCAGTTTGGAGGTAAGCAACGCTTGAGAAACTCAAAATTTTCGCAGTTCTGTTGCTCGAAACGAATAACTAGAACGGGCTAGGGGAAAAGTACGCATACCGTCGTAATCGGGCGAGTTTCTACTTTCAGATGCAACAGAAATTTTGCGGATTGGTCAATCCGTTCGCGAGATATGGCAGTTTGGAGGTAAGAAACGCTTGAGAAACTCAAAATTTTCGCAGTTCTGATGCTCGACAAGCATAACTAGAACGGTCTAGGGGCAAAGTACGCATACCGTTGTAATCGGGCGAGTTTCTACTTTCAGATGCATCTGAAATTTTGCGGATTGGACAATCCGTTCGCGAGATGTGGCAGTTTGTATGTGAGAAACGCTTGAGAAACTCAAAATTTTCGCAGTTCTGATGCTCGAAACGAATAACTAGAACGGCCTAGGGGAAAAGTACGCATACCGTTGTAATCGGGCGAGTTTCTACTTTCAGATGCAACAGAAATTTTGCGGATTGGTCAATCCGTTCGCGAGATATGGCAGTTTGGAGGTAAGAAACGCTTGAGAAACTCAAAATTTTCGCGGTTCTGATGCTCGAAACGAATAACAATAACGGCCTAGGGGAAAAGTACGCACACCGTTGTAATCGGGCGAGCTTCTACTTTCAGATGCAACAGAAATTTTGCGGATTGGTCAATCCGTTCGCGAGATATGGCAGTTTGGAGGTAAGCACCGCTTGAGAAACTCAAAATTTTCGCAGTTCTGTTGCTCGAAACGAATAACTAGAACGGGCTAGGGGAAAAGTACGCATACAGTTGTAATCGGGCGAATTTCTACTTTCAGATGCAACAGAAATTTTGCGGATTGGTCAATCCGTTCGCGAGATATGGCAGTTTGGAGGTAAGAAACGCTTGAGAAACTCAAAATTTTCGCAGTTCTGATGCTCGACAAGCATAACTAGAACGGTCTAGGGGCAAAGTACGCATACCGTTGTAATCGGGCGAGTTTCTACTTTCAGATGCATCTGAAATTTTGCGGATTGGGCAATCCGTTCGCGAGATGTGGCAGTTTGTATGTGAGAAACGCTTGAGAAACTCAAAATTTTCGCAGTTCTGATGCTCGAAACGAATAACTAGAACGGCCTAGGGGAAAAGTACGCATACCGTTGTAATCGGGCGAGTTTCTACTTTCAGATGCAACAGAAATTTTGCGGATTGGTCAATCCGTTCGCGAGATATGGCAGTTTGGAGGTAAGAAACGCTTGAGAAACTCAAAATTTTCGCGGTTCTGATGCTCGAAACGAATAACAATAACGGCCTAGGGGAAAAGTACGCACACCGTTGTAATCCGGCGAGCTTCTACTTTCAGATGCAACAGAAATTTTGCGGATTGGTCAATCCGTTCGCGAGATATGGCAGTTTGGAGGTAAGCAACGCTTGAGAAACTCAAAATTTTCGCAGTTCTGTTGCTCGAAACGAATAACTAGAACGGGCTAGGGGAAAAGTACGCATACAGTTGTAATCGGGCGAATTTCTACTTTCGGATGCAACAGAAATTTTGCGGATTGGTCAATCCGTTCGCGAGATATGGCAGTTTGGAGGTAAGGAACGCTTGAGAAACTCAAAATTTTCGCAGTTCTGATGCTCGAAACGAATAACTAGAACGGCCTAGGGGAAAAGTACGCATACCGTTGTAATCGGGCGAGTTTCTACTTTCAGATGCAATAGAAATTTTGCGGATTGGTCAATCCGTTCGCGAGATATGGCAGTTAGGAGGTAAGAAACGCTCGAGAAACTCAAAATTTTCGCAGTTCTGATGCTCGACAAGCATAACTAGAACGGCCTAGGGGAAAAGTACGCACACCGTTGTAATCGGGCGAGTTTCTACTTTCAGATGCAACAAAAATTTTGCGGATTGGTCAATCCGTTCGCGAGATATGGCAGTTTGGAGGTAAGAAACGCTCGAGAAACTCAAAATTTTCGCAGTTCTGATGCTCGACAAGCATAACTAGAACGGCCTAGGGGAAAAGTACGCACACCGTTGTAATCGGGCGAGTTTCTACTTTCAGATGCAACAGAAATTTTGCGGATTGGTCAATCCGTTCGCGAGATATGGCAGTTTGGAGGTAAGAAACGGTTGAGAAACTCAAAATTATCACAATTCTGATGCTCGAAACGAATAACCAGTACGCCATAGGGGAAAAGTACGCATACCGTTGTAATCGGGCGAATTTCTACTTTCAGATGCAACAGAAATTTTGCGGATTGGTCAATCCGTTCGCGAGATATGACAGTTTGGAGGTAAGAAACGCTCGAGAAACTCAAAATTTTCGCAGTTCTGATGCTCGAAACGAATAACTAGAACGGCCTAGGGGAAAAGTACGCATAGTGTTGTAATCGGTCGAGTTTTTACTTTCAGATGCAACAGAAATTTTGCGGATTGGTCAATCCGTTCGCGAGATATGGCAGTTTGGAGGTAAGAAACGCTCGAGAAACTCAAAATTTTCGCAGTTCTGATGCTCGACAAGCATAACTAGAACGGCCTAGGGGAAAAGTACGCATAGTGTTATAATCGGGCGAGTTTCTACTTTCAGATGCAACAGAAATTGTGCGGATTGGTCAATCCGTTCGCGAGATATGGCAGTTTGGAAGTAAGAAACGCTTGAGAAACTCAAAATTTTCGCAGTTCTGTTGCTCGAAACGAATAACTAGAACGGGCTAGGGGAAAAGTACGCATACCGTTGTAATCGGGCGAGTTTCTACTTTCAGATGCAACAGAAATTTTGCCGATTGGTAAATCCGTTCGCGAGATATGGCAGTTTGGATGTAAGAAACGCTTGAGAAACTCAAAATTTTCGCAGTTCTGATGCTCGAAACGAATAACTAGGGCGGCCTAGGGGAAAAGTACGCATACCGTTGTAATCGGGCGAGTTTCTACCTTCAGATGCAACAGAAATTTTGCGGATTGGTCAATCCGTTCGCGAGATATGGCAGTTTGGAGGTAAGAAACGCTTGAGAAACACAAAATTTCCGCAGTTCTGATGCTCGAAACGAATAACAAGGACGACCTAGGGGAAAAGTACACATACCATTGTAATCGGGCGAGTTTCGACTTTCATATGCAACAGAAATTTTGCGGATTGGTCAATCCGTTCCCGAGATATGGCAGTTTGGAGGTAAGAAACGCTTGAGAAACTAAAAATTTTCACAGTTCTGGTGCTCGAAACGAATAACTAGACGGCCTAGGGGAAAAGTACGCATACCGTTGTAATCGGACGAGTTTCTACTTTCAGATGCAACAGAAATTTTGCGGATTGGTCAATCCGTTCGCGCGATGTGGCAGTTTGGAGGTAAGAAACGCTCGAGAAACTCAAAATTTTCGCAGTTCTGATGCTCGACAAGCATAACTAGAACGGCCTAGGGGAAAGGTACGCACACCGTTGTAATCGGGCGAGTTTCTACTTTCAGATGCAACAGAAATTTTGCGGATTGGTCAATCCGTTCGCGAGATATGGCAGTTTGGAGGTAAGCAACGCTTGAGAAACTCAAAATTTTCGCAGTTCTGTTGCTCGAAACGAATAACTAGAACGGGCTAGGGGAAAAGTACGCATACCGTCGTAATCGGGCGAGTTTCTACTTTCAGATGCAACAGAAATTTTGCGGATTGGTCAATCCGTTCGCGAGATATGGCAGTTTGGAGGTAAGAAACGCTTGAGAAACTCAAAATTTTCGCAGTTCTGATGCTCGACAAGCATAACTAGAACGGTCTAGGGGCAAAGTACGCATACCGTTGTAATCGGGCGAGTTTCTACTTTCAGATGCATCTGAAATTTTGCGGATTGGACAATCCGTTCGCGAGATGTGGCAGTTTGTATGTGAGAAACGCTTGAGAAACTCAAAATTTTCGCAGTTCTGATGCTCGAAACGAATAACTAGAACGGCCTAGGGGAAAAGTACGCATACCGTTGTAATCGGGCGAGTTTCTACTTTCAGATGCAACAGAAATTTTGCGGATTGGTCAATCCGTTCGCGAGATATGGCAGTTTGGAGGTAAGAAACGCTTGAGAAACTCAAAATTTTCGCGGTTCTGATGCTCGAAACGAATAACAATAACGGCCTAGGGGAAAAGTACGCACACCGTTGTAATCGGGCGAGCTTCTACTTTCAGATGCAACAGAAATTTTGCGGATTGGTCAATCCGTTCGCGAGATATGGCAGTTTGGAGGTAAGCACCGCTTGAGAAACTCAAAATTTTCGCAGTTCTGTTGCTCGAAACGAATAACTAGAACGGGCTAGGGGAAAAGTACGCATACAGTTGTAATCGGGCGAATTTCTACTTTCAGATGCAACAGAAATTTTGCGGATTGGTCAATCCGTTCGCGAGATATGGCAGTTTGGAGGTAAGAAACGCTTGAGAAACTCAAAATTTTCGCAGTTCTGATGCTCGACAAGCATAACTAGAACGGTCTAGGGGCAAAGTACGCATACCGTTGTAATCGGGCGAGTTTCTACTTTCAGATGCATCTGAAATTTTGCGGATTGGGCAATCCGTTCGCGAGATGTGGCAGTTTGTATGTGAGAAACGCTTGAGAAACTCAAAATTTTCGCAGTTCTGATGCTCGAAACGAATAACTAGAACGGCCTAGGGGAAAAGTACGCATACCGTTGTAATCGGGCGAGTTTCTACTTTCAGATGCAACAGAAATTTTGCGGATTGGTCAATCCGTTCGCGAGATATGGCAGTTTGGAGGTAAGAAACGCTTGAGAAACTCAAAATTTTCGCGGTTCTGATGCTCGAAACGAATAACAATAACGGCCTAGGGGAAAAGTACGCACACCGTTGTAATCCGGCGAGCTTCTACTTTCAGATGCAACAGAAATTTTGCGGATTGGTCAATCCGTTCGCGAGATATGGCAGTTTGGAGGTAAGCAACGCTTGAGAAACTCAAAATTTTCGCAGTTCTGTTGCTCGAAACGAATAACTAGAACGGGCTAGGGGAAAAGTACGCATACAGTTGTAATCGGGCGAATTTCTACTTTCGGATGCAACAGAAATTTTGCGGATTGGTCAATCCGTTCGCGAGATATGGCAGTTTGGAGGTAAGGAACGCTTGAGAAACTCAAAATTTTCGCAGTTCTGATGCTCGAAACGAATAACTAGAACGGCCTAGGGGAAAAGTACGCATACCGTTGTAATCGGGCGAGTTTCTACTTTCAGATGCAATAGAAATTTTGCGGATTGGTCAATCCGTTCGCGAGATATGGCAGTTAGGAGGTAAGAAACGCTCGAGAAACTCAAAATTTTCGCAGTTCTGATGCTCGACAAGCATAACTAGAACGGCCTAGGGGAAAAGTACGCACACCGTTGTAATCGGGCGAGTTTCTACTTTCAGATGCAACAAAAATTTTGCGGATTGGTCAATCCGTTCGCGAGATATGGCAGTTTGGAGGTAAGAAACGCTCGAGAAACTCAAAATTTTCGCAGTTCTGATGCTCGACAAGCATAACTAGAACGGCCTAGGGGAAAAGTACGCACACCGTTGTAATCGGGCGAGTTTCTACTTTCAGATGCAACAGAAATTTTGCGGATTGGTCAATCCGTTCGCGAGATATGGCAGTTTGGAGGTAAGAAACGGTTGAGAAACTCAAAATTATCACAATTCTGATGCTCGAAACGAATAACCAGTACGCCATAGGGGAAAAGTACGCATACCGTTGTAATCGGGCGAATTTCTACTTTCAGATGCAACAGAAATTTTGCGGATTGGTCAATCCGTTCGCGAGATATGACAGTTTGGAGGTAAGAAACGCTCGAGAAACTCAAAATTTTCGCAGTTCTGATGCTCGAAACGAATAACTAGAACGGCCTAGGGGAAAAGTACGCATAGTGTTGTAATCGGTCGAGTTTTTACTTTCAGATGCAACAGAAATTTTGCGGATTGGTCAATCCGTTCGCGAGATATGGCAGTTTGGAGGTAAGAAACGCTCGAGAAACTCAAAATTTTCGCAGTTCTGATGCTCGACAAGCATAACTAGAACGGCCTAGGGGAAAAGTACGCATAGTGTTATAATCGGGCGAGTTTCTACTTTCAGATGCAACAGAAATTGTGCGGATTGGTCAATCCGTTCGCGAGATATGGCAGTTTGGAAGTAAGAAACGCTTGAGAAACTCAAAATTTTCGCAGTTCTGTTGCTCGAAACGAATAACTAGAACGGGCTAGGGGAAAAGTACGCATACCGTTGTAATCGGGCGAGTTTCTACTTTCAGATGCAACAGAAATTTTGCCGATTGGTAAATCCGTTCGCGAGATATGGCAGTTTGGATGTAAGAAACGCTTGAGAAACTCAAAATTTTCGCAGTTCTGATGCTCGAAACGAATAACTAGAACGGCCTAGGGGAAAAGTACGCACACCGTTGTAATCGGGCGAGTTTCTGCTTTCAGATGCAACAGAAATTTTGCGGATTGGTCAATCCGTTCGCGAGATATGGCAGTTTGGAGGTAAGCAACGCTTGAGAAACTCAAAATTTTCGCAGTTCTGTTGCTCGAAACGAATAACTACAACGGGCTAGGGGAAAAGTACGCATACCGTTGTAATCGGGCGAGTTTCTACTTTCAGATGCAACAGAAATTTTGCGGATTGGTAAATCCGTTCGCGAGATATGGCAGTTTGGATGTAAGAAACGCTTGAGAAACTCAAAATTTTCGCAGTTCTGATGCTCGAAACGAATAACTAGAACGGCCTAGGGGAAAAGTACGCACACCGTTGTAATCGGGCGAGTTTCTGCTTTCAGATGCAACAGAAATTTTGCGGATTGGTCAATCCGTTCGCGAGATATGGCAGTTTGGAGGTAAGCAACGCTTGAGAAACTCAAAATTTTCGCAGTTCTGTTGCTCGAAACGAATAACTACAACGGGCTAGAGGAAAAGTACGCATACAGTTGTAATCGGGCGAGTTTCTACCTTCAGATGCAACAGAAATTTTGCGGATTGGTCAATCCGTTCGCGAGATATGGCAGTTTGGATGTAAGAAACGCTAGAGAAACTCAAAATTTTCGCAGTTCTGATGCTCGAAACGAATAACTAGAACGGCCTAGGGGAAAAGTGCGCATACCGTTGCAATCGGGCGTGTTTCTACTTTCAGATGCAACAGAAATTTTGCGGATTGGTCAATCCGTTCGCGAGATATGGCAGTTCGGATGTATGAAACGCTTGAGAAACTCAAAGTTTTCGCAGTTCTGATGCTCGACAAGCATAACTAGAACGGCCTAGGGGAAAAGTACGCATAGTGTTGTAATCGGGCGAGTTTCTACTTTCAGATGCAACAGAAATTTTGCGGAATGGTCAATCCGTTCGCGAGATATGGCAGTTTGGAGGTACGCAACGCTTGAGAAACTCAAAATTTTCGCAGTTCTGTTGGTCGAAACGAATAACTAGAACGGGCTAGGGGAAAAGTACGCATACAGTTGTAATCGGGCGAATTTCTATTTTCAGATGCAACAGAAATTTTGCGGATTGGTCAATCCGTTCGCGAGATATGACAGTTTGGAGGTAAGAAACGCTCGAGAAACTCAAAATTTTCGCAGTTCTGATGCTCGAAACGAATAACTAGAACGGCCTAGGGGAAAAGTACGCATAGTGTTGTAATCGGTCGAGTTTTTACTTTCAGATGCAACAGAAATTTTGCGGATTGGTCAATCCGTTCGCGAGATATGGCAGTTTGGAGGTAAGAAACGCTCGAGAAACTCAAAATTTTCGCAGTTCTGATGCTCGACAAGCATAACTAGAACGGCCTAGGGGAAAAGTACGCATAGTGTTATAATCGGGCGAGTTTCTACTTTCAGGTGCAACAGAAATTGTGCGGATTGGTCAATCCGTTCGCGAGATATGGCAGTTTGGAAGTAAGAAACGCTTGAGAAACTCAAAATTTTCGCAGTTCTGTTGCTCGAAACGAATAACTAGAACGGGCTAGGGGAAAAGTACGCATACCGTTGTAATCGGGCGAGTTTCTACTTTCAGATGCAACAGAAATTTTGCGGATTGGTAAATCCGTTCGCGAGATATGGCAGTTTGGATGTAAGAAACGCTTGAGAAACTCAAAATTTTCGCAGTTCTGATGCTCGAAACGAGTAACTAGAACGGCCTAGGGGAAAAGTACGCACACCGTTGTAATCGGGCGAGTTTCTGCTTTCAGATGCAACAGAAATTTTGCGGATTGGTCAATCCGTTCGCGAGATATGGCAGTTTGGAGGTAAGCAACGCTTGAGAAACTCAAAATTTTCGCAGTTCTGTTGCTCGAAACGAATAACTACAACGGGCTAGGGGAAAAGTACGCATACAGTTGTAATCGGGCGAGTTTCTACTTTCAGATGCATCAGAAATTTTGCGGATTGGACAATCCGTTCGCGAGATGTGGCAGTTTGTAGGTGAGAAACGCTTGAGAAACTCAAAATTTTCGCAGTTCTGATGCTCGAAACGAATAACTAGAACGGCCTAGGGGAAAAGTACGCATACCGTTGTAATCGGGCGAGTTTCTACCTTCAGATGCAACAGAAATTTTGCGGATTGGTCAATCCGTTCGCGAGTTATGGCAGTTTGGAGGTAAGAAACGCTTGAGAAACTCAAAATTTTCGCAGTTCTGATGCTCGAAACGAATAACTAGAACGGGCTAGGGGAAAAGTACGCATACCGTTGTAATCGGGCGAGTTTCTACTTTCAGATGCAACAGAAATTTTGCGGATTGGTAAATCCGTTCGCGAGATATGGCAGTTTGGATGTAAGAAACGCTTGAGAAACTCAAAATTTTCGCAGTTCTGATGCTCGAAACGAATAACTAGAACGGCCTAGGGGAAAAGCACGAACACCGTTGTAATCGGGCGAGTTTCTGCTTTCAGATGCAACAGAAATTTTGCGGATTGGTCAATCCGTTCGCGAGATATGGCAGTTTGGAGGTAAGCAACGCTTGAGAAACTCAAAATTTTCGCAGTTCTGTTGCTCGAAACGAATAACTACAACGGGCTAGGGGAAAAGTACGCATACAGTTGTAATCGGGCGAGTTTCTACTTCCAGATGCATCAGAAATTTTGCGGATTGGACAATCCGTTCGCGAGATGTGGCAGTTTGTAGGTGAGAAACGCTTGAGAAACTCAAAATTTTCGCAGTTCTGATGCTCGAAACGAATAACTAGAACGGCCTAGGGGAAAAGTACGCATACCGTTGTAATCGGGCGAGTTTCTACCTTCAGATGCAACAGAAATTTTGCGGATTGGTCAATCCGTTCGCGAGATATGGCAGTTTGGAAGTAAGAAACGCTTGAGAAACTCAAAATTTTCGCAGTTCTGATGCTCGAAACGAATAACTAGAACGGCCTAGGGGAAAAGTGCGCATACCGTTGCAATCGGGCGTGTTTCTACTTTCAGATGCAACAGAAATTTTGCGGATTGGTCAATCCGTTCGCGAGATATGGCAGTTCGGATGTAAGAAACGCTTGAGAAACTCAAAATTTTCGCAGTTCTGATGCTCGACAAGCATAACTAGAACGGCCTAGGGGAAAAGTACGCATAGTGCTGTAATCGGGCGAGTTTCTACTTTCAGATGCAACAGAAATTTTGCGGAATGGTCAATCCGTTCGCGAGATATGGCAGTTTGGAGGTACGCAACGCTTGAGAAACTCAAAATTTTCGCAGTTCTGTTGGTCGAAACGAATAACTAGAACGGGCTAGGGGAAAAGTACGCATACAGTTGTAATCGGGCGAATTTCTATTTTCAGATGCAACAGAAATTTTGCGGATTGGTCAATCCGTTCGCGAGATATGACAGTTTGGAGGTAAGAAACGCTCGAGAAACTCAAAATTTTCGCAGTTCTGATGCTCGAAACGAATAACTAGAACGGCCTAGGGGAAAAGTACGCATAGTGTTGTAATCGGTCGAGTTTTTACTTTCAGATGCAACAGAAATTTTGCGGATTGGTCAATCCGTTCGCGAGATATGGCAGTTTGGAGGTAAGAAACGCTCGAGAAACTCAAAATTTTCGCAGTTCTGATGCTCGACAAGCATAACTAGAACGGCCTAGGGGAAAAGTACGCATAGTGTTATAATCGGGCGAGTTTCTACTTTCAGATGCAACAGAAATTGTGCGGATTGGTCAATCCGTTCGCGAGATATGGCAGTTTGGAAGTAAGAAACGCTTGAGAAACTCAAAATTTTCGCAGTTCTGTTGCTCGAAACGAATAACTAGAACGGGCTAGGGGAAAAGTACGCATACCGTTGTAATCGGGCGAGTTTCTACTTTCAGATGCAACAGAAATTTTGCGGATTGGTAAATCCGTTCGCGAGATATGGCACTTTGGATGTAAGAAACGCTTGAGAAACTCAAAATTTTCGCAGTTCTGATGCTCGAAACGAATAACTAGAACGGCCTAGGGGAAAAGTACGCACACCGTTGTAATCGGGCGAGTTTCTGCTTTCAGATGCAACAGAAATTTTGCGGATTGGTCAATCCGTTCGCGAGATATGGCAGTTTGGAGGTAAGCAACGCTTGAGAAACTCAAAATTTTCGCAGATCTGTTGCTCGAAACGAATAACTACAAGGGGCTAGGGGAAAAGTACGCATACAGTTGTAATCGGGCGAGTTTCTACTTTCAGATGCATCAGAAATTTTGCGGATTGGACAATCCGTTCGCGAGATGTGGCAGTTTGTAGGTGAGAAACGCTTGAGAAACTCAAAATTTTCGCAGTTCTGATGCTCGAAACGAATAACTAGAACGGCCTAGGGGAAAAGTACGCATACCGTTGTAATCGGGCGAGTTTCTACCTTCAGATGCAACAGAAATTTTGCGGATTGGTCAATCCGTTCGCGAGTTATGGCAGTTTGGAGGTAAGAAACGCTTGAGAAACTCAAAATTTTCGCAGTTCTGATGCTCGAAACGAATAACTAGAACGGGCTAGGGGAAAAGTACGCATACCGTTGTAATCGGGCGAGTTTCTACTTTCAGATGCAACAGAAATTTTGCGGATTGGTAAATCCGTTCGCGAGATATGGCAGTTTGGATGTAAGAAACGCTTGAGAAACTCAAAATTTTCGCAGTTCTGATGCTCGAAACGAATAACTAGAACGGCCTAGGGGAAAAGTACGCACACCGCTGTAATCGGGCGAGTTTCTGCTTTCAGATGCAACAGAAATTTTGCGGATTGGTCAATCCGTTCGCGAGATATGGCAGTTTGGAGGTAAGCAACGCTTGAGAAACTCAAAATTTTCGCAGTTCTGTTGCTCGAAACGAATAACTACAACGGGCTAGGGGAAAAGTACGCATACAGTTGTAATCGGGCGAGTTTCTACTTTCAGATGCATCAGAAATTTTGCGGATTGGACAATTCGTTCGCGAGATGTGGCAGTTTGTAGGTGAGAAACGCTTGAGAAACTCAAAATTTTCGCAGTTCTGATGCTCGAAACGAATAACTAGAACGGCCTAGGGGAAAAGTACGCATACCGTTGTAATCGGGCGAGTTTCTATCTTCAGATGCAACAGAAATTTTGCGGATTGGTCAATCCGTTCGCGAGATATGGCAGTTTGGAAGTAAGAAACGCTTGAGAAACTCAAAATTTTCGCAGTTCTGATGCTCGAAACGAATAACTAGAACGGCCTAGGGGAAAAGTACGCATAGTGTTGTAATCGGTCGAGTTTTTACTTTCAGATGCAACAGAAATTTTGCGGATTGGTCAATCCGTTCGCGAGATATGGCAGTTTGGAGGTAAGAAACGCTCGAGAAACTCAAAATTTTCGCAGTTCTGATGCTCGACAAGCATAACTAGAACGGCCTAGGGGAAAAGTACGCATAGTGTTATAATCGGGCGAGTTTCTACTTTCAGATGCAACAGAAATTGTGCGGATTGGTCAATCCGTTCGCGAGATATGGCAGTTTGGAAGTAAGAAACGCTTGAGAAACTCAAAATTTTCGCAGTTCTGTTGCTCGAAACGAATAACTAGAACGGGCTAGGGGAAAAGTACGCATACCGTTGTAATCGGGCGAGTTTCTACTTTCAGATGCAACAGAAATTTTGCGGATTGGTAAATCCGTTCGCGAGATATGGCAGTTTGGATGTAAGAAACGCTTGAGAAACACAAAATTTTCGCAGTTCTGATGCTCGAAACGAATAACTAGAACGGCCTAGGGGAAAAGTACGCACACCGTTGTAATCGGGCGAGTTTCTGCTTTCAGATGCAACAGAAATTTTGCGGATTGGTCAATCCGTTCGCGAGATATGGCAGTTTGGTGGTAAGCAACGCTTGAGAAACACAAAATTTTCGCAGTTCTGATGCTCGAAACGAATAACTAGAACGGCCTAGGGGAAAAGTACGCACACCGTTGTAATCGGGCGAGCTTCTGCTTTCAGATGCAACAGAAATTTTGCGGATTGGTCAATCCGTTCGCGAGATACGGCAGTTTGGTGGTAAGCAACGCTTGAGAAACTCAAAATTTTCGCAGTTCTGTTGCTCGAAACGAATAACTACAACGGGCTAGGGGAAAAGTACGCATACAGTTGTAATCGGGCGAGTTTCTACTTTCAGATGCATCAGAAATTTTGCGGATTGGACAATCCGTTCGCGAGATGTGGCAGTTTGTAGGTGAGAAACGCTTGAGAAACTCAAAATTTTCGCAGTTCTGATGCTCGAAACGAATAACTAGAACGGCCTAGGGGAAAAGTACGCATACCGTTGTAATCGGGCGAGTTTCTACCTTCAGATGCAACAGAAATTTTGCGGATTGGTCAATCCGTTCGCGAGTTATGGCAGTTTGGAGGTAAGAAACGCTTGAGAAACACAAAATTTTCGCAGTTCTGATGCTCGAAACGAATAACTAGAACGGGCTAGGGGAAAAGTACGCATACCGTTGTAATCGGGCGAGTTTCTACTTTCAGATGCAACAGAAATTTTGCGGATTGGTAAATCCGTTCGCGAGATATGGCAGATTGGATGTAAGAAACGCTTGAGAAACTCAAAGTTTTCGCAGTTCTGATGCTCGAAACGAATAACTAGAACGGCCTAGGGGAAAAGTACGCACACCGTTGTAATCGGGCGAGTTTCTGCTTTCAGATGCAACAGAAATTTTGCGGATTGGTCAATCCGTTCGCGAGATATGGCAGTTTGGAGGTAAGCAACGCTTGAGAAACTCAAAATTTTCGCAGTTCTGTTGCTCGAAACGAATAACTACAACGGGCTAGGGGAAAAGTACGCATACAGTTGTAATCGGGCGAGTTTCTACTTTCAGATGCATCAGAAATTTTGCGGATTGGACAATCCGTTCGCGAGATGTGGCAGTTTGTAGGTGAGAAACGCTTGAGAAACTCAAAATTTTCGCAGTTCTGATGCTCGAAACGAATAACTAGAACGGCCTAGGGGAAAAGTACGCATACCGTTGTAATCGGGCGAGTTTCTACCTTCAGATGCAACAGAAATTTTGCGGATTGGTCAATCCGTTCGCGAGATATGGCAGTTTGGAAGTAAGAAACGCTTGAGAAACTCAAAATTTTCGCAGTTCTGATGCTCGAAACGAATAACTAGAACGGCCTAGGGGAAAAGTACGCATAGTGTTGTAATCGGTCGAGTTTTTACTTTCAGATGCAACAGAAATTTTGCGGATTGGTCAATCCGTTCGCGAGATATGGCAGTTTGGAGGTAAGAAACGCTCGAGAAACTCAAAATTTTCGCAGTTCTGATGTTCGACAAGCATAACTAGAACGGGCTAGGGGAAAAGTACGCATAGTGTTATAATCGGGCGAGTTTCTACTTTCAGATGCAACAGAAATTGTGCGGATTGGTCAATCCGTTCGCGAGATATGGCAGTTTGGAAGTAAGAAACGCTTGAGAAATTCAAAATTTTCGCAGTTCTGTTGCTCGAAACGAATAACTAGAACGGGCTAGGGGAAAAGTACGCATACCGTTGTAATCGGGCGAGTTTCTACTTTCAGATGCAACAGAAATTTTGCGGATTGGTAAATCCGTTCGCGAGATATGGCAGTTTGGATGTAAGAAACGCTTGAGAAACACAAAATTTTCGCAGTTCTGATGCTCGAAACGAATAACTAGAACGGCCTAGGGGAAAAGTACGCACACCGTTGTAATCGGGCGAGTTTCTGCTTTCAGATGCAACAGAAATTTTGCGGATTGGTCAATCCGTTCGCGAGATATGGCAGTTTGGTGGTAAGCAACGCTTGAGAAACACAAAATTTTCGCAGTTCTGATGCTCGAAACGAATAACTAGAACGGCCTAGGGGAAAAGTACGCACACCGTTGTAATCGGGCGAGCTTCTGCTTTCAGATGCAACAGAAATTTTGCGGATTGGTCAATCCGTTCGCGAGATATTGCAGTTTGGTGGTAAGCAACGCTTGAGAAACTCAAAATTTTCGCAGTTCTGTTGCTCGAAACGAATAACTACAACGGGCTAGGGGAAAAGTACGCATACAGTTGTAATCGGGCGAGTTTCTACTTTCAGATGCATCAGAAATTTTGCGGATTGGACAATCCGTTCGCGAGATGTGGCAGTTTGTAGGTGAGAAACGCTTGAGAAACTCAAAATTTTCGCAGTTCTGATGCTCGAAACGAATAACTAGAACGGCCTAGGGGAAAAGTACGCATACCGTTGTAATCGGGCGAGTTTCTACCTTCAGATGCAACAGAAATTTTGCGGATTTGTCAATCCGTTCGCGAGTTATGGCAGTTTGGAGGTAAGAAACGCTTGAGAAACACAAAATTTTCGCAGTTCTGATGCTCGAAACGAATAACTAGAACGGGCTAGGGGAAAAGTACGCATACCGTTGTAATCGGGCGAGTTTCTACTTTCAGATGCAACAGAAATTTTGCGGATTGGTAAATCCGTTCGCGAGATATGGCAGTTTGGATGTAAGAAACGCTTGAGAAACTCAAAGTTTTCGCAGTTCTGATGCTCGAAACGAATAACTAGAACGGCCTAGGGGAAAAGTACGCACACCGTTGTAATCGGGCGAGTTTCTGCTTTCAGATGCAACAGAAATTTTGCGGATTGGTCAATCCGTTCGCGAGATATGGCAGTTTGGAGGTAAGCAACGCTTGAGAAACTCAAAATTTTCGCAGTTCTGTTGGTCGAAACGAATAACTAGAACGGGCTAGGGGAAAAGTACGCATACAGTTGTAATCGGGCGAATTTCTATTTTCAGATGCAACAGAAATTTTGCGGATTGGTCAATCCGTTCGCGAGATATGACAGTTTGGAGGTAAGAAACGCTCGAGAAACTCAAAATTTTCGCAGTTCTGATGCTCGAAACGAATAACTAGAACGGCCTAGGGGAAAAGTACGCATAGTGTTGTAATCGGTCGAGTTTTTACTTTCAGATGCAACAGAAATTTTGCGGATTGGTCAATCCGTTCGCGAGATATGGCAGTTTGGAGGTAAGAAACGCTCGAGAAACTCAAAATTTTCGCAGTTCTGATGCTCGACAAGCATAACTAGAACGGCCTAGGGGAAAAGTACGCATAGTGTTATAATCGGGCGAGTTTCTACTTTCAGATGCAACAGAAATTGTGCGGATTGGTCAATCCGTTCGCGAGATATGGCAGTTTGGAAGTAAGAAACGCTTGAGAAACTCAAAATTTTCGCAGTTCTGTTGCTCGAAACGAATAACTAGAACGGGCTAGGGGAAAAGTACGCATACCGTTGTAATCGGGCGAGTTTCTACTTTCAGATGCAACAGAAATTTTGCGGATTGGTAAATCCGTTCGCGAGATATGGCAGTTTGGATGTAAGAAACGCTTGAGAAACACAAAATTTTCGCAGTTCTGATGCTCGAAACGAATAACTAGAACGGCCTAGGGGAAAAGTACGCACACCGTTGTAATCGGGCGAGTTTCTGCTTTCAGATGCAACAGAAATTTTGCGGATTGGTCAATCCGTTCGCGAGATATGGCAGTTTGGTGGTAAGCAACGCTTGAGAAACACAAAATTTTCGCAGTTCTGATGCTCGAAACGAATAACTAGAACGGCCTAGGGGAAAAGCACGCACACCGTTGTAATCGGGCGAGCTTCTGCTTTCAGATGCAACAGAAATTTTGCGGATTGGTCAATCCGTTCGCGAGATACGGCAGTTTGGTGGTAAGCAACGCTTGAGAAACTCAAAATTTTCGCAGTTCTGTTGCTCGAAACGAATAACTACAACGGGCTAGGGGAAAAGTACGCATACAGTTGTAATCGGGCGAGTTTCTACCTTCAGATGCAACAGAAATTTTGCGGATTGGTCAATCCGTTCGCGAGTTATGGCAGTTTGGAGGTAAGAAACGCTTGAGAAACACAAAATTTTCGCAGTTCTGATGCTCGAAACGAATAACTAGAACGGGCTAGGGGAAAAGTACGCATACCGTTGTAATCGGGCGAGTTTCTACTTTCAGATGCAACAGAAATTTTGCGGATTGGTAAATCCGTTCGCGAGATATGGCAGATTGGATGTAAGAAACGCTTGAGAAACTCAAAGTTTTCGCAGTTCTGATGCTCGAAACGAATAACTAGAACGGCCTAGGGGAAAAGTACGCACACCGTTGTAATCGGGCGAGTTTCTGCTTTCAGATGCAACAGAAATTTTGCGGATTGGTCAATCCGTTCGCGAGATATGGCAGTTTGGAGGTAAGCAACGCTTGAGAAACTCAAAATTTTCGCAGTTCTGTTGCTCGAAACGAATAACTACAACGGGCTAGGGGAAAAGTACGCATACAGTTGTAATCGGGCGAGTTTCTACTTTCAGATGCATCAGAAATTTTGCGGATTGGACAATCCGTTCGCGAGATGTGGCAGTTTGTAGGTGAGAAACGCTTGAGAAACTCAAAATTTTCGCAGTTCTGATGCTCGAAACGAATAACTAGAACGGCCTAGGGGAAAAGTACGCATACCGTTGTAATCGGGCGAGTTTCTACCTTCAGATGCAACAGAAATTTTGCGGATTGGTCAATCCGTTCGCGAGATATGGCAGTTTGGAAGTAAGAAACGCTTGAGAAACTCAAAATTTTCGCAGTTCTGATGCTCGAAACGAATAACTAGAACGGCCTAGGGGAAAAGTACGCATAGTGTTGTAATCGGTCGAGTTTTTACTTTCAGATGCAACAGAAATTTTGCGGATTGGTCAATCCGTTCGCGAGATATGGCAGTTTGGAGGTAAGAAACGCTCGAGAAACTCAAAATTTTCGCAGTTCTGATGTTCGACAAGCATAACTAGAACGGGCTAGGGGAAAAGTACGCATAGTGTTATAATCGGGCGAGTTTCTACTTTCAGATGCAACAGAAATTGTGCGGATTGGTCAATCCGTTCGCGAGATATGGCAGTTTGGAAGTAAGAAACGCTTGAGAAACTCAAAATTTTCGCAGTTCTGTTGCTCGAAACGAATAACTAGAACGGGCTAGGGGAAAAGTACGCATACCGTTGTAATCGGGCGAGTTTCTACTTTCAGATGCAACAGAAATTTTGCGGATTGGTAAATCCGTTCGCGAGATATGGCAGTTTGGATGTAAGAAACGCTTGAGAAACACAAAATTTTCGCAGTTCTGATGCTCGAAACGAATAACTAGAACGGCCTAGGGGAAAAGTACGCACACCGTTGTAATCGGGCGAGTTTCTGCTTTCAGATGCAACAGAAATTTTGCGGATTGGTCAATCCGTTCGCGAGATATGGCAGTTTGGTGGTAAGCAACGCTTGAGAAACACAAAATTTTCGCAGTTCTGATGCTCGAAACGAATAACTAGAACGGCCTAGGGGAAAAGTACGCACACCGTTGTAATCGGGCGAGCTTCTGCTTTCAGATGCAACAGAAATTTTGCGGATTGGTCAATCCGTTCGCGAGATATTGCAGTTTGGTGGTAAGCAACGCTTGAGAAACTCAAAATTTTCGCAGTTCTGTTGCTCGAAACGAATAACTACAACGGGCTAGGGGAAAAGTACGCATACAGTTGTAATCGGGCGAGTTTCTACTTTCAGATGCATCAGAAATTTTGCGGATTGGACAATCCGTTCGCGAGATGTGGCAGTTTGTAGGTGAGAAACGCTTGAGAAACTCAAAATTTTCGCAGTTCTGATGCTCGAAACGAATAACTAGAACGGCCTAGGGGAAAAGTACGCATACCGTTGTAATCGGGCGAGTTTCTACCTTCAGATGCAACAGAAATTTTGCGGATTGGTCAATCCGTTCGCGAGTTATGGCAGTTTGGAGGTAAGAAACGCTTGAGAAACACAAAATTTTCGCAGTTCTGATGCTCGAAACGAATAACTAGAACGGGCTAGGGGAAAAGTACGCATACCGTTGTAATCGGGCGAGTTTCTACTTTCAGATGCAACAGAAATTTTGCGGATTGGTAAATCCGTTCGCGAGATATGGCAGTTTGGATGTAAGAAACGCTTGAGAAACTCAAAGTTTTCGCAGTTCTGATGCTCGAAACGAATAACTAGAACGGCCTAGGGGAAAAGTACGCACACCGTTGTAATCGGGCGAGTTTCTGCTTTCAGATGCAACAGAAATTTTGCGGATTGGTCAATCCGTTCGCGAGATATGGCAGTTTGGAGGTAAGCAACGCTTGAGAAACTCAAAATTTTCGCAGTTCTGTTGGTCGAAACGAATAACTAGAACGGGCTAGGGGAAAAGTACGCATACAGTTGTAATCGGGCGAATTTCTATTTTCAGATGCAACAGAAATTTTGCGGATTGGTCAATCCGTTCGCGAGATATGACAGTTTGGAGGTAAGAAACGCTCGAGAAACTCAAAATTTTCGCAGTTCTGATGCTCGAAACGAATAACTAGAACGGCCTAGGGGAAAAGTACGCATAGTGTTGTAATCGGTCGAGTTTTTACTTTCAGATGCAACAGAAATTTTGCGGATTGGTCAATCCGTTCGCGAGATATGGCAGTTTGGATGTAAGAAACGCTTGAGAAACTCAAAATTTTCGCGGTTCTGATGCTCGAAACAAATAACAATAACGGCCTCGGGGAAAAGTACGCACACCGTTGTAATCGGGCTAGTTTCTACTTTCAGATGCAACAGAAATTTTGCGGATTGATCAATCCGTTCGCGAGATATGGCAGTTTGGAGGTAAGCAACGCTTGAGAAACTCAAAATTTTCGCAGTTCTGTTGCTCGAAACGAATAACTAGAACGGGCTAGGGGAAAAGTACGCATACAGTTGTAATCGGGCGAGTTTCTACTTTCAGATGCAACAGAAATTTTGCGGATTGGTCAATCCGTTCCCGAGATATGGCAGTTTGGAGGTAAGAAACGCTTGAGAAACTCAAAATTTTCACAGTTCTGATGCTCGAAACGAATAACTAGAACGGCCTAGGGGAAAAGTACGCATACCGTTGTAATCGGGCGAGTTTCTACTTTCAGATGCAACAGAAATTTTGCGGATTGGTCAATCCGTTCGCGAGATATGGCAGTTTGGAAGTAAGAAACGCTTGAGAAACTCAAAATTTTTGCAGTTCTGATGCTCGAAACGAATAACTAGGGCGGCCTAGGGGAAAAGTACGCATACCGTTGTAATCGGGCGAGTTTCTACTTTCAGATGCATCAGAAATTTTGCGGATTGGACAATCCGTTCGCGAGATGTGGCAGTTTGTAGGTGAGAAACGCTTGAGAAACTCAAAATTTTCGCGGTTCTGATGCTCGAAACGAATAACTAGAACGGCCTACGGGAAAAGTACGCATACCGTTGTAATCGGGCGAGTTTCTACTTTCAGATGCAACAGAAATTTTGCGGATTGGTCAATCCGTTCGCGAGTTATGGCAGTTTGGAGGTAAGAAACGCTTGAGAAACTCAAAATTTTCGCAGTTCTGATGCTCGAAACGAATAACTAGAACGGCCTAGGGGAAATGTACGCATAGTGTTGTAATCGGGCGAGTTTCTACTTTTAGATGCAACAGAAATTTTGCGGGTTAGTCAATCCGTTCGCGAGATATGGCAGTTTGGAAGTAAGAAACGCTTGAGAAACTCAAAATTTTTGCAGTTCTGATGCTCGAAACGAATAACTAGAACGGCCTAGGGGAAAAGTACGCACAGTGTTGTAATCGGGCGAGTTTCTACATTCAGATGCAACAGAAATTTTGCGGATTGGTCAATCCGTTCGCGAGATATGGCAGTTTGGAGGTAAGAAACGCTTGAGAAACTCAAAATTTTCGCAGTTCTGACGCTCGAAACGAATAACTAGAACGGCCTAGGGGAAAAGTACGAATAGTGTTATAATCTGGCGAGTTTCTACTTTCAGATGCAACAGAAATTGTGCGGATTGGTCAATCCGTTCGCGAGATATGGCAGTTTGGAAGTAAGAAACGCTTGAGAAACTCAAAATTTTCGCAGTTCTGTTGCTCGAAACGAATAACTAGAACGGGCTAGGGGAAAAGTACGCATACCGTTGTAATCGGGCGAGTTTCTACTTTCAGATGCAACAGAAATTTTGCGGATTGGTAAATCCGTTCGCGAGATATGGCAGTTTGGATGTAAGAAACGCTTGAGAAACTCAAAATTTTCGCAGTTCTGATGCTCGAAACGAATAACTAGAACGGCCTAGGGGAAAAGTACGCACACCGTTGTAATCGGGCGAGTTTCTGCTTTCAGATGCGGCAGAAATTTTGCGGATTGGTCAATCCGTTCGCGAGATATGGCAGTTTGGAGGTAAGCAACGCTTGAGAAACTCAAAATTTTCGCAGTTCTGTTGCTCGAAACGAATAACTACAACGGGCTAGGGGAAAAGTACGCATACAGTTGTAATCGGGCGAGTGTCTACTTTCAGATGCATCAGAAATTTTGCGGATTGGACAATCCGTTCGCGAGATGTGGCAGTTTGTAGGTGAGAAACGCTTGAGAAACTCAAAATTTTCGCAGTTCTGATGCTCGAAACGAATAACTAGAACGGCCTAGGGGAAAAGTACGCATAGTGTTGTAATCGGTCGAGTTTTTACTTTCAGATGCAACAGAAATTTTGCGGATTGATCAATCCGTTCGCGAGATATGGCAGTTTGGAGGTAAGAAACGCTCGAGAAACTCAAAATTTTCGCAGTTCTGATGCTCGACAAGCATAACTAGAACGGCCTAGGGGAAAAGTACGCATAGTGTTATAATCGGGCGAGTTTCTACTTTCAGATGCAACAGAAATTGTGCGGATTGGTCAATCCGTTCGCGAGATATGGCAGTTTGGAAGTAAGAAACGCTTGAGAAACTCAAAATTTTCGCAGTTCTGTTGCTCGAAACGAATAACTAGAACGGGCTAGGGGAAAAGTACGCATACCGTTGTAATCGGGCGAGTTTCTACTTTCAGATGCAACAGAAATTTTGCGGATTGGTAAATCCGTTCGCGAGATATGGCAGTTTTGATGTAAGAAACGCTTGAGAAACTCAAAATTTTCGCAGTTCTGATGCTCGAAACGCATAACTAGAACGGCCTAGGGGAAAAGTACGCACACCGTTGTAATCGGGCGAGTTTCTATTTTCAGATGCAACAGAAATTTTGCGGATTGGTCAATCCGTTCGCGAGATATGACAGTTTGGAGGTAAGAAACGCTCGAGAAACTCAAAATTTTCGCAGTTCTGATACTCGAAACGAATAACTAGAACGGCCTAGGGGAAAAGTACGCATAGTGTTGTAATCGGTCGAGTTTTTACTTTCAGATGCAACAGAAATTTTGCGGATTGGTCAATCCGTTCGCGAGATATGGCAGTTTGGAGGTAAGAAACGCTCGAGAAACTCAAAATTTTCGCAGTTCTGATGCTCGACAAGCATAACTAGAACGGCCTAGGGGAAAAGTACGCATAGTGTTATAATCGGGCGAGTTTCTACTTTCAGATGCAACAGAAATTGTGCGGATTGGTCAATCCGTTCGCGAGTTATGGCAGTTTGGAGGTAAGAAACGCTTGAGAAACTCAAAATTTTCGCAGTTCTGTTGCTCGAAACGAATAACTACAACGGGCTAGGGGAAAAGTACGCATACAGTTGTAATCGGGCGAGTTTCTACTTTCAGATGCAACAGAAATTTTGCGGATTGGTAAATCCGTTCGCGAGATATGGCAGTTTGGATGTAAGACACGCTTGAGAAACTCAAAATTTTCGCAGTTCTGATGCTCGAAACGAATAACTAGAACGGCCTAGGGGAAAAGTACGCACACCGTTGTAATCGGGCGAGTTTCTGCTTTCAGATGCAACAGAAATTTTGCGGATTGGTCAATCCGTTCGCGACATATGGCAGTTTGGAGGTAAGCAACGCTTGAGAAACTCAAAATTTTCGCAGTTCTGTTGCTCGAAACGAATAACTACAACGGGCTAGGGGAAAAGTACGCATACAGTTGTAATCGGGCGAGTTTCTACTTTCAGATGCATCAGAAATTTTGCGGATTGGACAATCCGTTCGCGAGATGTGGCAGTTTGTAGGTGAGAAACGCTTGAGAAACTCAAAATTTTCGCAGTTCTGATGCTCGAAACGAATAACTAGAACGGCCTAGGGGAAAAGTGCGCACACCGTTGCAATCGGGCGTGTTTCTACTTTCAGATGCAACAGAAATTTTGCGGATTGGTCAATCCGTTCGCGAGATATGGCAGTTCGGATGTAAGAAACGCTTGAGAAACTCAAAATTTTCGCAGTTCTGATGCTCGACAAGCATAACTAGAACGGCCTAGGGGAAAAGTACGCATAGTGTTGTAATCGGGCGTGTTTCTACTTTCAGATGCAACAGAAATTTTGCGGAATGGTCAATCCGTTCGCGAGATATGGCAGTTTGGAGGTACGCAACGCTTGAGAAACTCAAAATTTTCGCAGTTCTGTTGGTCGAAACGAATAACTAGAACGGGCTAGGGGAAAAGTACGCATACAGTTGTAATCGGGCGAATTTCTATTTTCAGATGCAACAGAAATTTTGCGGATGGGTCAATCCGTTCGCGAGATATGGCAGTTTGGAGGTAAGAAACGCTCGAGAAACTCAAAATTTTCGCAGTTCTGATGCTCGACAAGCATAACTAGAACGGCCTAGGGGAAAAGTACGCACAGTGTTGTAATCGGGCGAGTTTCTACTTTCAGATGCAACAGAAATTTTGCGGATTGGTCAATCCGTTCGCGAGATATGGCAGTTTGGAGGTAGGCAACGCTTGAAAAACTCAAAATTTTCGCAGTTCTGTTGCTCGAAACGAATAAATAGAACGGGCTAGGGGAAAAGTACGCATACCGTTGTAATCGGGCGAGTTTCTACTTTCAGATGCAACAGAAATTTTGCGGATTGGTCAATCCGTTCGCGAGATACGGCAGTTTGGAGGTAAGCAACGCTTGAAAAACTCAAAATTTTCGCAGTTCTGTTGCTCGAAACGAATAACTAGAACGGCCTAGGTGAAAAGTATGCATAGTGTTGTAATCGGGCGAATTTCTACTTTCAGATGCAACAGAAATTTTGCGGATTGGTCAATCCGTTCGCGAGATATGGCAGTTTGGAGGTAAGAAACGTTCGAGAAACTCAAAATTTTCGCAGATCTGATGCTCGACAAGCATAACTAGAACGGCCTAGGGGAAAAGTACGCACACCGTTGTAATCGGGCGAGTTTCTACTTTCAGATGCAACAGAAATTTTTGCGGATTGGTCAATCCGTTCGCGAGATATGGCAGTTTGGAGGTAAGCAACGATTGAAAAACTCAAAATTTTCGCAGTTCTGTTGCCCGAAACGAATAACTAGAACGGGCTAGGGGAAAAGTACGCATACCGTTGTAATCGGCGAGTTTCTACTTTCAGATGCAACAGAAATTTTGCGGAATGGTCAATCCGTTCGCGAGATATGGCAGTTTGGAAGTAAGAAACGCTTGAGAAACTCAAAATTTTCGCAGTTCTGATGCTCGAAACGAATAACTAGAACGGCCTAGGGGAAAAGTACGCACACCGTTGTAATCGGGCGAGTTTCTACTTTCAGATGCAACAGAAATTTTGCCGATTGGTCAATCCGTTCGCGAGATATGGCAGTTTGGAGGTAAGAAACGCTCGAGAAACTCAAAATTTTCGCAGTTCTGATGCTCGACAAGCATAACTAGAACGGCCTAGGGGAAAAGTACGTACACCGATGTAATCGGGCGAGTTTCTACTTTCAGATGCAACAGAAATTTTGCGGATTGGTCAATCCGTTCGCGAGATGTGGCAGTTTGAAGGTGAGAAACGCTTGAGAAACTCAAAATTTTCGCAGTTCTGATGCTCGAAACGAATAACTAGAACGGCCTAGGGGAAAAGTGCGCATACCGTTGCAATCGGGCGTGTTTCTACTTTCAGATGCAACAGAAATTTTGCGGATTGGTCAATCCGTTCGCGAGATATGGCAGTTCGGATGTAAGAAACGCTTGAGAAACTCAAAATTTTCGCAGTTCTGATGCTCGACAAGCATAACTAGAACGGCCTAGGGGAAAAGTACGCATAGTGTTGTAATCGGGCGTGTTTCTACTTTCAGATGCAACAGAAATTTTGCGGAATGGTCAATCCGTTCGCGAGATATGGCAGTTTGGAGGTACGCAACGCTTGAGAAACTCAAAATTTTCGCAGTTCTGTTGGTCGAAACGAATAACTAGAACGGGCTAGGGGAAAAGTACGCATACAGTTGTAATCGGGCGAATTTCTATTTTCAGATGCAACAGAAATTTTGCGGATGGGTCAATCCGTTCGCGAGATATGGCAGTTTGGAGGTAAGAAACGCTCGAGAAACTCAAAATTTTCGCAGTTCTGATGCTCGACAAGCATAACTAGAACGGCCTAGGGGAAAAGTACGCACAGTGTTGTAATCGGGCGAGTTTCTACTTTCAGATGCAACAGAAATTTTGCGGATTGGTCAATCCGTTCGCGAGATATGGCAGTTTGGAGGTAGGCAACGCTTGAAAAACTCAAAATTTTCGCAGTTCTGTTGCTCGAAACGAATAAATAGAACGGGCTAGGGGAAAAGTACGCATACCGTTGTAATCGGGCGAGTTTCTACTTTCAGATGCAACAGAAATTTTGCGGATTGGTCAATCCGTTCGCGAGATACGGCAGTTTGGAGGTAAGCAACGCTTGAAAAACTCAAAATTTTCGCAGTTCTGTTGCTCGAAACGAATAACTAGAACGGCCTAGGTGAAAAGTATGCATAGTGTTGTAATCGGGCGAATTTCTACTTTCAGATGCAACAGAAATTTTGCGGATTGGTCAATCCGTTCGCGAGATATGGCAGTTTGGAGGTAAGAAACGTTCGAGAAACTCAAAATTTTCGCAGATCTGATGCTCGACAAGCATAACTAGAACGGCCTAGGGGAAAAGTACGCACACCGTTGTAATCGGGCGAGTTTCTACTTTCAGATGCAACAGAAATTTTGCGGATTGGTCAATCCGTTCGCGAGATATGGCAGTTTGGAGGTAAGCAACGATTGAAAAACTCAAAATTTTCGCAGTTCTGTTGCCCGAAACGAATAACTAGAACGGGCTAGGGGAAAAGTACGCATACCGTTGTAATCGGCGAGTTTCTACTTTCAGATGCAACAGAAATTTTGCGGAATGGTCAATCCGTTCGCGAGATATGGCAGTTTGGAAGTAAGAAACGCTTGAGAAACTCAAAATTTTCGCAGTTCTGATGCTCGAAACGAATAACTAGAACGGCCTAGGGGAAAAGTACGCACACCGTTGTAATCGGGCGAGTTTCTACTTTCAGATGCAACAGAAATTTTGCGGATTGGTCAATCCGTTCGCGAGATATGGCAGTTTGGAGGTAAGAAACGCTCGAGAAACTCAAAATTTTCGCAGTTCTGATGCTCGACAAGCATAACTAGAACGGCCTAGGGGAAAAGTACGCACACCGATGTAATCGGGCGAGTTTCTACTTTCAGATGCAACAGAAATTTTGCGGATTGGTCAATCCGTTCGCGAGATATGGCAGTATGGAGGTAAGAAACGCTTGAGAAACTCAAAATTTTCGCGGTTCTGATGCTCGAAACGAATAACTAGAACGGCCTACGGGAAAAGTACGCATACCGTTGTAATCGGGCGAGTTTCTACTTTCAGATGCAACAGAAATTTTGCGGATTGGTCAATCCGTTCGCGAGATACGGCAGTTTGGAGGTAAGCAATGCTTGAAAAACTCAAAATTTTCGCAGTTCTGTTGCTCGAAACGAATAACTAGAACGGCCTAGGGGAAAAGTACGCATAGTGTTGTAATCGGGCGTGTTTCTACTTTCAGATGCAACAGAAATTTTGCGGATTGGTCAATCCGTTCGCGAGATATGGCAGTTTGGAGGTAAGAAACGCTTGAGAAACTCAAAATTTTCGCAGTTCTGATGCTCGAAACGAATAACTAGAACGGCCTAGGGGAAAAGTACGAATAGTGTTATAATCGGGCGAGTTTCTACTTTCAGATGCAACAGAAATTGTGCGGATTGGTCAATCCGTTCGCGAGATATGGCAGTTTGGAAGTAAGAAACGCTTGAGAAACTCAAAATTTTCACAGTTCTGTTGCTCGAAACCAATAACTAGAACGGGCTAGGGGAAAAGTACGCATACCGTTGTAATCGGGCGAGTTTCTACTTTCAGATGCAACAGAAATTTTGCGAATTGGACAATCCGTTCGCGAGATGTGGCAGTTTGGAGGTAAGAAACGCTTGAGAAACTCAAAATTTTCGCAGTTCTGATGCTCGAAACGAATAACTAGAACGGCCTACGGGAAAAGTACGCATAGTGTTGTAATCGGGCGAGTTTCTACTTTCAGATGCAATAGAAATTTTGCGGATTGGTCAATCCGTTCGCGAGATATGGCAGTTTGGAAGTAAGAAACGCTTGAGAAACTCAAAATTTTCGCAGTTCTGATGCTCGAAACGAATAACTAGAACGGCCTAGGGGAAAAGTGCGCATACCGTTGCAATCGGGCGTGTTTCTACTTTCAGATGCAACAGAAATTTTGCGGATTGGTCAATCCGTTCGCGAGATATGGCACTTTGGAGGTAAGCAAAGCTTGAAAAACTCAAAATTTTCGCAGTTCTGTTGCTCGAAACGAATAACTAGAACGGGCTAGGGGAAAAGTACGCATACCGTTGTAATCGGGCGAGTTTCTACTTTCTGATGCAACAGAAATTTTGCGGATTGGTCAATCCGTTCGCGAGATATGGCAGTTTGGAGGTAAGCAACGCTTGAAAAACTCAAAATTTTCGCAGTTCTGTTGCTCGAAACGAATAACT
The DNA here is from genome assembly GCF_051014685.1 of Ptiloglossa arizonensis. NCBI lineage: Eukaryota > Metazoa > Arthropoda > Insecta > Hymenoptera > Colletidae > Ptiloglossa > Ptiloglossa arizonensis. The sequence continues at coordinate 98,112 of NW_027479003.1, forward strand.
AGAACGGGCTAGGGGAAAAGTACGCACACCGTTGTAATCGGGCGAGTTTCTACTTTCAGATGCAACAGAAATTTTGCGGATTGGTCAATCCGTTCGCGAGATATGGCAGTTTGGAGGTAAGCAACGCTTGAAAAACTCAAAATTTTCGCAGTTCTGATGCTCGAAACGAATAACTAGGACGGCCTAGGGGAAAAGTACGCATAGTGTTGTAGTCGGGGGAGTTTCTACTTTCAGATGCAACAGAAATTTTGCGGATTGGTCAATCCGTTCGCGAGATATGGCAGTTTGGAGGTAAGAAACGCTCGAGAAACTCAAAATTTTCGCAGTTCTGATGCTCGACAAGCATAACTAGAACGGCCTAGGGGAAAAGTAGGCATAGTGTTGTAATCGGGCGAGTTTCTGCTTTCAGATGCAACAGAAATTTTGCGGATTGGTTAATCCGTTCGCGAGATATGGCAGTTTGGAGGTAAGCAACGCTTGAAAAACTCAAAATTTTCGCAGTTCTGTTGCCCGAAACGAATAACTAGAACGGGCTAGGGGAAAAGTACGCATACCGTTGTAATCGGCGAGTTTCTACTTTCAGATGCAACAGAAATTTTGCGGAATGGTCAATCCGTTCGCGAGATATGGCAGTTTGGAAGTAAGAAACGCTTGAGAAACTCAAAATTTTCGCAGTTCTGATGCTCGAAACGAATAACTAGAACGGCCTAGGGGAAAAGAACGCATAGTGTTGTAATCGGGCGAGTTTCTACTTTCAGATGCAACAGAAATTTTGCGGATTGGTCAATCCGTTCGCGAGATATGGCAGTTTGGAGGTAAGAAACGCTCGAGAAACTCAAAATTTTCGCAGTTCTGATGCTCGACAAGCATAACTAGAACGGCCTAGGGGAAAAGTACGCATACCGTTGTAATCGGGCGAGTTTCTACTTTCTGATGCAACAGAAATTTTGCGGATTGGTCAATCCGTTCGCGAGATATGGCAGTTTGGAGGTAAGCAACGCTTGAAAAACTTAAAATTTTCGCAGTTCTGTTGCTCGAAACGAATAACTAGAACTGGCTAGGGGAAAAGTACGCACACCGTTGTAATCGGGCGAGTTTCTACTTTCAGATGCAACAGAAATTTTGCGGATTGGTCAATCCGTTCGCAGGATATGGCAGTTTGGAGGTAAGCAACGCTTGAAAAACTCAAAATTTTCGCAGTTCTGTTGCCCGAAACGAATAACTAGAACGGGCTAGGGGAGAAGTACGCATACCGTTGTAATCGGGCGAATTTCTACTTTCAGATGCAACAGAAATTTTGCGGATTGGACAATCCGTTCGCGAGTTATGGCAGTTTGGAGGTAAGAAACGCTTGAGAAACTCAAAATTTTCGCAGTTCTGATGCTCGAAACGAATAACTAGAACGGCCTACGGGAAAAGTACGCATAGTGTTGTAATCGGGCGAGTTTCTACTTTCAGATGCAACAGAAATTTTGCGGATTGGTCAATCCGTTCGCGAGATATGGCAGTTTGGAGGTAAGAAACGCTCGAGAAACTCAAAATTTTCGCAGTTCTGATACTCGACAAGCATAACTAGAACGGCCTAGGGGAAAAGTACGCACACCGTTGTAATCGGGCGAGTTTCTACTTTCAGATGCAACAGAAATTTTGCGGATTGGTCAATCCGTTCGCGAGATATGGCAGTTTGGAGGTAAGCAACGCTTGAAAAACTCAAAATTTTCGCAGTTCTGTTGCTCGAAACGAATAACTAGAACGGGCTAGGGGAAAAGTACGCATACCGTTGTAATCGGGCGAGTTTCTACTTTCAGATGCAACAGAAATTTTGCGGATTGGTCAATCCGTTCGCGAGATATGGCAGTTTGGAAGTAAGAAACGCTTGAGAAACTCAAAATTTTCGCAGTTCTGATGCTCGAAACGAATAACTAGAACGGCCTAGGGGAAAAGTACGCATAGTGTTGTAGTCGGGGGAGTTTCTACTTTCAGATGCAACAGAAATTTTGCGGATTGGTCAATCCGTTCGCGAGATATGGCAGTTTGGAGGTAAGAAGCGCTCGAGAAACTCAAAATTTTCGCAGTTCTGATGCTCGACAAGCATAACTAGAACGGCCTAGGGGAAAAGTACGCACACCGTGGTAATCGGGCGAGTTTCTACTTTCAGATGCAACAGAAATTTTGCGGATTGGTCAATCCGTTCGCGAGATATGGCAGTTTGGAGGTAAGCAACGCTTGAGAAACTCAAAATTTTCGCAGTTCTGTTGCTCGAAACGAATAACTAGAACGGGCTAGGGGAAAAGTACGCATACCGTTGTAATCGGGCGAATTTCTACTTTCTGATGCAACAGAAATTTTGCGGATTGGTCAATCCGTTCGCGAGATATGGCAGTTTGGAGGTAAGCAACGCTTGAAAAACTCAAAATTTTCGCAGTTCTGTTGCCCGAAACGAATAACTAGAACGGGCTAGGGGAAAAGTACGCATACCGTTGTAATCGGGCGAGTTTCTACTTTCAGATGCAACAGAAATTTTGCGGATTGGTCAATCCGTTCGCGAGTTATGGCAGTTTGGAGGTAAGAAACGCGCCGAGAAACTCAAAATTTTCGCAGTTCTGATGCTCGAAACGAATAACTAGAACGGCCTAGGGGAAAAGTACGCACAGTGTTGTAATCGCGCGAGTTTCTACTTTCAGATGCAACAGAAATTTTGCGGATTGATCAATCCGTTCGCGACATATGGCAGTTTGGAAGTAAGAAACGCTTGAGAAACTCAAAATTTTCGCAGTTCTGATGCTCGAAACGAATAACTAGAACGGCCTAGGGGAAAAGTACGCAAAGTGTTGTAGTCGGGGGAGTTTCTACTTTCAGATGCAACAGAAATTTTGCGGATTGGTCAATCCGTTCGCGAGATATGTCAGTTTGGAGGTAAGAAACGCTCGAGAAGCTCAAAATTTTCGCAGTTCTGATGCTCGACAAGCATAACTAGAACGGCCTAGGGGAAAAGTACGCACACCGCTGTAATCGGGCGAGTTTCTACTTTCACATGCAACAGAAATTTTGCGGATTGGTCAATCCGTTCCCGAGATATGGCAGTTTGCATGTAAGCAACGCTTGAAAAACTCAAAATTTTCGCAGTTCTGTTGCTCGAAACGAATAACTAGAACGGGCTAGGGGAAAAGTACGCATACCGTTGTAATCGGGCGAGTTTCTACTTTCAGATGCAACAGAAATTTTGCGGATTGGTCAATCCGTTCGCGAGATATGGCAGTTTGGAGGTAAGCAACGCTTGAAAAACTCAAAATTTTCGCAGTTCTGTTGCTCGAAACGAATAACTAGAACGGGCTAGGGGAAAAGTACGCATACCGTTGTAATCGGGCGAGTTTCTACTTTCAGATGCAACAGAAATTTTGCGGATTGGTCAATCCGTTCGCGAGATATGGCAGTTTGGAAGTAAGACTCGCTTGAGAAACTCAAAATTTTCGCAGTTCTGATGCTCGAAACGAATAACTAGAACGGCCTAGGGAAAAAGTACGCATACCGTTGCAATCGGGCGAGTTTCTACTTTCAGATGCAACAGAAATTTTGCGGATTGGTCAATCCGTTCGCGAGATATGGCAGTTTGGAGGTAAGCAACGCTTGAAAAACTCAAAATTTTCGCAGTTCTGTTGCTCGAAACGAATAACTAGAACGGGCTAGGGGAAACGTACGCATACCGTTGTAATCGGGCGAGTTTCTACTTTCTGATGCAACAGAAATTTTGCGGATTGGTCAATCCGTTCGCGAGATATGGCAGTTTGGGAGTAAGCAACGCTTGAAAAACTCAAAATTTTCGCAGTTCTGTTGCTCGAAACGAATAACTAGAACGGGCTAGGGGAAAAGTACGCACACCGTTGTAATCGGGCGAGTTTCTACTTTCAGATGCATCAGAAATTTTGCGGATTGGACAATCCGTTCGCGAAATGTGGCAGTTTGTAGGTGAGAAACGATTGAGAAACTCAAAATTTTCGCAGTTCTGATGCTCGAAACGAATAACTAGAACGGCCTAGGGGAAAAGTACGCATACCGTTGTAATCGGGCGAGTTTCTACCTTCAGATGCAACAGAAATTTTGCGGATTGGTCAATCCGTTCGCGAGATATGGCAGTTTGGATGTAAGACTCGCTTGAGAAACTCAAAATTTTCGCAGTTCTGATGCTCGACAAGCATAACTAGAACGGCCTAGGGGAAAAGTACGCACACCGATGTAATCGGGCGAGTTTCTACTTTCAGATGCAACAGAAATTTTGCGGATTGGTCAATCCGTTCGCGAGATATGGCAGTATGGAGGTAAGAAACGCTTGAGAAACTCAAAATTTTCGCGGTTCTGATGCTCGAAACGAATAACTAGAACGGCCTACGGGAAAAGTACGCATACCGTTGTAATCGGACGAGTTTCTACTTTCAGATGCAACAGAAATTTTGCGGATTGGTCAATCCGTTCGCGAGATACGGCAGAGTGGAGGTAAGCAATGCTTGAAAAACTCAAAATTTTCGCAGTTCTGTTGCTCGAAACGAATAACTAGAACGGCCTAGGGGAAAAGTACGCATAGTGTTGTAATCGGGCGTGTTTCTACTTTCAGATGCAACAGAAATTTTGCGGATTGGTCAATCCGTTCGCGAGATATGGCAGTTTGGAGGTAAGAAACGCTTGAGAAACTCAAAATTTTCGCAGTTCTGATGCTCGAAACGAATAACTAGAACGGCCTAGGGGAAAAGTACGAATAGTGTTATAATCGGGCGAGTTTCTACTTTCAGATGCAACAGAAATTGTGCGGATTGGTCAATCCGTTCGCGAGATATGGCAGTTTGGAAGTAAGAAACGCTTGAGAAACTCAAAATTTTCACAGTTCTGTTGCTCGAAACCAATAACTAGAACGGGCTAGGGGAAAAGTACGCATACCGTTGTAATCGGGCGAGTTTCTACTTTCAGATGCAACAGAAATTTTGCGGATTGGTCAATCCGTTCGCAGGATATGGCAGTTTGGAGGTAAGCAACGCTTGAAAAACTCAAAATTTTCGCAGTTCTGTTGCCCGAAACGAATAACTAGAACGGGCTAGGGGAGAAGTACGCATACCGTTGTAATCGGGCGAATTTCTACTTTCAGATGCAACAGAAATTTTGCGGATTGGACAATCCGTTCGCGAGTTATGGCAGTTTGGAGGTAAGAAACGCTTGAGAAACTCAAAATTTTCGCAGTTCTGATGCTCGAAACGAATAACTAGAACGGCCTACGGGAAAAGTACGCATAGTGTTGTAATCGGGCGAGTTTCTACTTTCAGATGCAACAGAAATTTTGCGGATTGGTCAATCCGTTCGCGAGATATGGCAGTTTGGAGGTAAGAAACGCTCGAGAAACTCAAAATTTTCGCAGTTCTGATGCTCGACAAGCATAACTAGAACGGCCTAGGGGAAAAGTACGCACACCGTTGTAATCGGGCGAGTTTCTACTTTCAGATGCAACAGAAATTTTGCGGATTGGTCAATCCGTTCGCGAGATATGGCAGTTTGGAGGTAAGCAACGCTTGAAAAACTCAAAATTTTCGCAGTTCTGTTGCTCGAAACGAATAACTAGAACGGGCTAGGGGAAAAGTACGCATACCGTTGTAATCGGGCGAGTTTTTACTTTCAGATGCAACAGAAATTTTGCGGATTGGTCAATCCGTTCGCGAGATATGGCAGTTTGGAAGTAAGAAACGCTTGAGAAACTCAAAATTTTCGCAGTTCTGATGCTCGAAACGTATAACTAGAACGGCCTAGGGGAAAAGTACGCATAGTGTTGTAGTCGGGGGAGTTTCTACTTTCAGATGCAACAGAAATTTTGCGGATTGGTCAATCCGTACGCGAGATATGGCAGTTTGGAGGTAAGAAGCGCTCGAGAAACTCAAAATTTTCGCAGTTCTGATGCTCGACAAGCATAACTAGAACGGCCTAGGGGAAAAGTACGCACACCGTGGTAATCGGGCGAGTTTCTACTTTCAGATGCAACAGAAATTTTGCGGATTGGTCAATCCGTTCGCGAGATATGGCAGTTTGGAGGTAAGCAACGCTTGAGAAACTCAAAATTTTCGCAGTTCTGTTGCTCGAAACGAATAACTAGAACGGGCTAGGGGAAAAGTACGCATACCGTTGTAATCGGGCGAATTTCTACTTTCTGATGCAACAGAAATTTTGCGGATTGGTCAATCCGTTCGCGAGATATGGCAGTTTGGAGGTAAGCAACGCTTGAAAAACTCAAAATTTTCGCAGTTCTGTTGCCCGAAACGAATAAATAGAACGGGCTAGGGGAAAAGTACGCATACCGTTGTAATCGGGCGAGTTTCTACTTTCAGATGCAACAGAAATTTTGCGGATTGGTCAATCCGTTCGCGAGTTATGGCAGTTTGGAGGTAAGAAACGTGCCGAGAAACTCAAAATTTTCGCAGTTCTGATGCTCGAAACGAATAACTAGAACGGCCTAGGGGAAAAGTACGCACAGTGTTGTAATCGCGCGAGTTTCTACTTTCAGATGCAACAGAAATTTTGCGGATTGATCAATCCGTTCGCGAGATATGGCAGTTTGGAAGTAAGAAACGCTTGAGAAACTCAAAATTTTCGCAGTTCTGATGCTCGAAACGAATAACTAGAACGGCCTAGGGGAAAAGTACGCAAAGTGTTGTAGTCGGGGGAGTTTCTACTTTCAGATGCAACAGAAATTTTGCGGATTGGTCAATCCGTTCGCGAGATATGTCAGTTTGGAGGTAAGAAACGCTCGAGAAGCTCAAAATTTTCGCAGTTCTGATGCTCGACAAGCATAACTAGAACGGCCTAGGGGAAAAGTACGCACACCGCTGTAATCGGGCGAGTTTCTACTTTCACATGCAACAGAAATTTTGCGGATTGGTCAATCCGTTCCCGAGATATGGCAGTTTGCATGTAAGCAACGCTTGAAAAACTCAAAATTTTCGCAGTTCTGTTGCTCGAAACGAATAACTAGAACGGGCTAGGGGAAAAGTACGCATACCGTTGTAATCGGGCGAGTTTCTACTTTCAGATGCAACAGAAATTTTGCGGATTGGTCAATCCGTTCGCGAGATATGGCAGTTTGGAGGTAAGCAACGCTTGAAAAACTCAAAATTTTCGCAGTTCTGTTGCTCGAAACGAATAACTAGAACGGGCTAGGGGAAAAGTACGCATACCGTTGTAATCGGGCGAGTTTCTACTTTCAGATGCAACAGAAATTTTGCGGACTGGTCAATCCGTTCGCGAGATATGGCAGTTTGGAAGTAAGACTCGCTTGAGAAACTCAAAATTTTCGCAGTTCTGATGCTCGAAACGAATAACTAGAACGGCCTAGGGAAAAAGTACGCATACCGTTGCAATCGGGCGAGTTTCTACTTTCAGATGCAACAGAAATTTTGCGGATTGGTCAATCCGTTCGCGAGATATGGCAGTTTGGAGGTAAGCAACGCTTGAAAAACTCAAAATTTTCGCAGTTCTGTTGCTCGAAACGAATAACTAGAACGGGCTAGGGGAAACGTACGCATACCGTTGTAATCGGGCGAGTTTCTACTTTCTGATGCAACAGAAATTTTGCGGATTGGTCAATCCGTTCGCGAGATATGGCAGTTTGGGAGTAAGCAACGCTTGAAAAACTCAAAATTTTCGCAGTTCTGTTGCTCGAAACGAATAACTAGAACGGGCTAGGGGAAAAGTACGCACACCGTTGTAATCGGGCGAGTTTCTACTTTCAGATGCATCAGAAATTTTGCGGATTGGACAATCCGTTCGCGAAATGTGGCAGTTTGTAGGTGAGAAACGATTGAGAAACTCAAAATTTTCGCAGTTCTGATGCTCGAAACGAATAACTAGAACGGCCTAGGGGAAAAGTACGCATACCGTTGTAATCGGGCGAGTTTCTACCTTCAGATGCAACAGAAATTTTGCGGATTGGTCAATCCGTTCGCGAGATATGGCAGTTTGGATGTAAGACTCGCTTGAGAAACTCAAAATTTTCGCAGTTCTGATGCTCGAAACGAATAACTAGAACGGCCTAGGGGAAAAGTACGCATACCGTTTCAATCGGGCGAGTTTCTACTTTCAGATGCAACAGAAATTTTGCGGATTGGTCAATCCGTTTGCGAGATATGGCAGTTTGGAGGTAAGAAACGCTTGAGAAACTCAAAATTTTCGCAGTTCTGATGCTCGAAACGAATAACTAGAACGGCCTAGGGTAAAAGTACGCACAGTGTTGTAATCGGGCGAGTTTCTGCTTTCAGATGCAACAGAAATTTTGCGGATTGATCAATCCGTTCGCGAGATATGGCAGTTTGGAAGTAAGAAACGCTTGAGAAACTCAAAATTTTCGCAGTTCTGGTGCTCGAAACGAATAACTAGAACGGCCTAGGGGAAAAGTACGCTTAGTGTTGTAGTCGGGGGAGTTTCTACTTTCAGATGCAACAGAAATTTTGCGGATTGGTCAATCCGTTCGCGAGATATGGCAGTTTGGAGGTAAGAAACGCTCGAGAAACTCAAAATTTTCGCAGTTCTGATGCTCGACAAGCATAACTAGAACGGCCTAGGGGAAAAGTACGCATACCGTTGCAATCGGGCGAGTTTCTACTTTCAGATGCAACAGAAATTTTGCGGATTGGTCAATCCGTTCGCGAGATATGGCAGTTTGGAGGTAAGAAACGCTTGAGAAACTCAAAATTTTCACAGTTCTGATGATCGAAACGAATAACTAGAACGGCCTAGGGGAAAAGTACGCATACCGTTGTAATCGGGCGAGTTTCTACTTTCAGATGCAACAGAAATTTTGCGGATTGGTCAACCCGTTCGCGAGATATGGCAGTTTGGAAGTAAGAAACGCTTGAGAAACTCAAAATTTTTGCAGTTCTGTTGCTCGAAACGAATAACTAGGGCGGCCTAGGGGGAAACTACGCATACCATTGTAATCGGGCGAGTTTCTACTTTCACATGCAACAGAAATTTTGCGGATTGGTCAATCCGTTCGCGAGATATGGCAGTTTGGAGGTAAGCAACGCTTGAGAAACTCAAAATTTTCGCAGTTCTGATGCTCGAAACGAATAACTAGAACGGCCTAGGGGAAAAGTACGCACAGTGTTGTAATCGGGCGAGTTTCTACTTTCAGATGCAACAGAAATTTTGCGGATTGATCAATCCGTTCGCGAGATATGGCAGTTTGGATGTAAGAAACGCTTGAGAAACTCAAAATTTTCGCAGTTCTGATGCTCGAAACGAATAACTAGAACGGCCTAGGGGAAAAGTACGCAAAGTGTTGTAGTCGGGGGAGTTTCTACTTTCAGATGCAACAGAAATTTTGCGGATTGGTCAATCCGTTCGCGAGATATGTCAGTTTGGAGGTAAGAAACGCTCGAGAAGCTCAAAATTTTCGCAGTTCTGATGCTCGACAAGCATAACTAGAACGGCCTAGGGGAAAAGTACGCACACCGCTGTAATCGGGCGAGTTTCTACTTTCACATGCAACAGAAATTTTGCGGATTGGTCAATCCGTTCCCGAGATATGGCAGTTAGCATGTAAGCAACGCTTGAAAAACTCAAAATTTTCGCAGTTCTGTTGCTCGAAACGAATAACTAGAACGGGCTAGGGGAAAAGTACGCATACCGTTGTAATCGGGCGAGTTTCTACTTTCAGATGCAACAGAAATTTTGCGGATTGGTCAATCCGTTCGCGAGATATGGCAGTTTGGAGGTAAGCAACGCTTGAAAAACTCAAAATTTTCGCAGTTCTGTTGCTCGAAACGAATAACTAGAACGGGCTAGGGGAAATGTACGCATACCGTTGTAATCGGGCGAGTTTCTACTTTCAGATGCAACAGAAATTTTGCGGATTGGTCAATCCGTTCGCGAGATATGGCAGTTTGGAGGTAAGCAACGCTTGAAAAACTCAAAATTTTCGCAGTTCTGTTGCTCGAAACGAATAACTAGAACGGGCTAGGGGAAATGTACGCATACCGTTGTAATCGGGCGAGTTTCTACTTTCAGATGCAACAGAAATTTTGCGGATTGGTCAATCCGTTCGCGAGATATGGCAGTTTGGAAGTAAGACTCGCTTGAGAAACTCAAAATTTTCGCAGTTCTGATGCTCGAAACGAATAACTAGAACGGCCTAGGGGAAAAGTACGCATACCGTTGCAATCGGGCGAGTTTCTACTTTCAGATGCAACAGAAATTTTGCGGATTGGTCAATCCGTTCGCGAGATATGGCAGTTTGGAGGTAAGAAACGCTTGAGAAACTCAAAATTTTCGCAGTTCTGATGCTCGACAAGCATAACTAGAACGGCCTAGGGGAAAAGTACGCACACCGTTGTAATCGTGCGAGTTTCTACTTTCAGATGCAACAGAAATTTTGCGGATTGGTCAACCCGTTCGCGAGATATGGCAGTTTGGAAGTAAGAAACGCTTGAGAAACTCAAAATTTTTGCAGTTCTGTTGCTCGAAACGAATAACTAGGGCGGCCTAGGGGGAAACTACGCATACCATTGTAATCGGGCGAGTTTCTACTTTCACATGCAACAGAAATTTTGCGGATTGGTCAATCCGTTCGCGAGATATGGCAGTTTGGAGGTAAGCAACGCTTGAGAAACTCAAAATTTTCGCAGTTCTGATGCTCGAAACGAATAACTAGAACGGCCTAGGGGAAAAGTACGCACAGTGTTGTAATCGGGCGAGTTTCTACTTTCAGATGCAACAGAAATTTTGCGGATTGATCAATCCGTTCGCGAGATATGGCAGTTTGGATGTAAGAAACGCTTGAGAAACTCAAAATTTTCGCAGTTCTGATGCTCGAAACGAATAACTAGAACGGCCTAGGGGAAAAGTACGCAAAGTGTTGTAGTCGGGGGAGTTTCTACTTTCAGATGCAACAGAAATTTTGCGGATTGGTCAATCCGTTCGCGAGATATGTCAGTTTGGAGGTAAGAAACGCTCGAGAAGCTCAAAATTTTCGCAGTTCTGATGCTCGACAAGCATAACTAGAACGGCCTAGGGGAAAAGTACGCACACCGCTGTAATCGGGCGAGTTTCTACTTTCACATGCAACAGAAATTTTGCGGATTGGTCAATCCGTTCCCGAGATATGGCAGTTAGCATGTAAGCAACGCTTGAAAAACTCAAAATTTTCGCAGTTCTGTTGCTCGAAACGAATAACTAGAACGGGCTAGGGGAAAAGTACGCATACCGTTGTAATCGGGCGAGTTTCTACTTTCAGATGCAACAGAAATTTTGCGGATTGGTCAATCCGTTCGCGAGATATGGCAGTTTGGAGGTAAGCAACGCTTGAAAAACTCAAAATTTTCGCAGTTCTGTTGCTCGAAACGAATAACTAGAACGGGCTAGGGGAAATGTACGCATACCGTTGTAATCGGGCGAGTTTCTACTTTCAGATGCAACAGAAATTTTGCGGATTGGTCAATCCGTTCGCGAGATATGGCAGTTTGGAAGTAAGACTCGCTTGAGAAACTCAAAATTTTCGCAGTTCTGATGCTCGAAACGAATAACTAGAACGGCCTAGGGGAAAAGTACGCATACCGTTGCAATCGGGCGAGTTTCTACTTTCAGATGCAACAGAAATTTTGCGGATTGGTCAATCCGTTCGCGAGATATGGCAGTTTGGAGGTAAGAAACGCTTGAGAAACTCAAAATTTTCGCAGTTCTGATGCTCGACAAGCATAACTAGAACGGCCTAGGGGAAAAGTACGCACACCGTTGTAATCGTGCGAGTTTCTACTTTCAGATGCAACAGAAATTTTGCGGATTGGTCAATCCGTTCGCGAGATATGGCAGTTTGGAGGTAAGCAACGCTTGAAAAACTCAAAATTTTCGCAGTTCTGTTGCTCGAAACGAATAACTAGAACGGGCTAGGGGAAAAGTACGCATACCGTTGTAATCGGGCGAGTTTCTACTTTCTGATGCAACAGAAATTTTGCGGATTGGTCAATCCGTTCGCGAGATATGGCAGTTTGGGAGTAAGCAACGCTTGAAAAACTCAAAATTTTCGCAGTTCTGTTGCTCGAAACGAATAACTAGAACGGGCTAGGGGAAAAGTACGCACACCGTTGTAATCGGGCGAGTTTCTACTTTCAGATGCATCAGAAATTTTGCGGATTGGACAATCCGTTCGCGAAATGTGGCAGTTTGTAGGTGAGAAACGATTGAGAAACTCAAAATTTTCGCAGTTCTGATGCTCGAAACGAATAACTAGAACGGCCTAGGGGAAAAGTACGCATATCGTTGTAATCGGGCGAGTTTCTACCTTCAGATGCAACAGAAATTTTGCGGATTGGTCAATCCGTTCGCGAGATATGGCAGTTTGGATGTAAGACTCGCTTGAGAAACTCAAAATTTTCACAGTTCTGATGCTCGAAACGAATAACTAGAACGGCCTAGGGGAAAAGTACGCATACCGTTTCAATCGGGCGAGTTTCTACTTTCAGATGCAACAGAAATTTTGCGGATTGGTCAATCCGTTCGCGAGATATGGCAGTTTGGAGGTAAGAAACGCTTGAGAAACTCAAAATTTTCGCAGTTCTGATGCTCGAAACGAATAACTAGAACGGCCTAGGGTAAAAGTACGCACAGTGTTGTAATCGGGCGAGTTTCTGCTTTCAGATGCAACAGAAATTTTGCGGATTGATCAATCCGTTCGCGAGATATGGCAGTTTGGATGTAAGAAACGCTTGAGAAACTCAAAATTTTCGCAGTTCTGATGCTCGAAACGAATAACTAGAACGGCCTAGGGGAAAAGTACGCAAAGTGTTGTAGTCGGGGGAGTTTCTACTTTCAGATGCAACAGAAATTTTGCGGATTGGTCAATCCGTTCGCGAGATATGTCAGTTTGGAGGTAAGAAACGCTCGAGAAGCTCAAAATTTTCGCAGTTCTGATGCTCGACAAGCATAACTAGAACGGCCTAGGGGAAAAGTACGCACACCGCTGTAATCGGGCGAGTTTCTACTTTCACATGCAACAGAAATTTTGCGGATTGGTCAATCCGTTCCCGAGATATGGCAGTTAGCATGTAAGCAACGCTTGAAAAACTCAAAATTTTCGCAGTTCTGTTGCTCGAAACGAATAACTAGAACGGGCTAGGGGAAAAGTACGCATACCGTTGTAATCGGGCGAGTTTCTACTTTCAGATGCAACAGAAATTTTGCGGATTGGTCAATCCGTTCGCGAGATATGGCAGTTTGGAGGTAAGCAACGCTTGAAAAACTCAAAATTTTCGCAGTTCTGTTGCTCGAAACGAATAACTAGAACGGGCTAGGGGAAATGTACGCATACCGTTGTAATCGGGCGAGTTTCTACTTTCAGATGCAACAGAAATTTTGCGGATTGGTCAATCCGTTCGCGAGATATGGCAGTTTGGAAGTAAGACTCGCTTGAGAAACTCAAAATTTTCGCAGTTCTGATGCTCGAAACGAATAACTAGAACGGCCTAGGGGAAAAGTACGCATACCGTTGCAATCGGGCGAGTTTCTACTTTCAGATGCAACAGAAATTTTGCGGATTGGTCAATCCGTTCGCGAGATATGGCAGTTTGGAGGTAAGAAACGCTTGAGAAACTCAAAATTTTCGCAGTTCTGATGCTCGACAAGCATAACTAGAACGGCCTAGGGGAAAAGTACGCACACCGTTGTAATCGTGCGAGTTTCTACTTTCAGATGCAACAGAAATTTTGCGGATTGGTCAATCCGTTCGCGAGATATGGCAGTTTGGAGGTAAGCAACGCTTGAAAAACTCAAAATTTTCGCAGTTCTGTTGCTCGAAACGAATAACTAGAACGGGCTAGGGGAAAAGTACGCATACCGTTGTAATCGGGCGAGTTTCTACTTTCTGATGCAACAGAAATTTTGCGGATTGGTCAATCCGTTCGCGAGATATGGCAGTTTGGGAGTAAGCAACGCTTGAAAAACTCAAAATTTTCGCAGTTCTGTTGCTCGAAACGAATAACTAGAACGGGCTAGGGGAAAAGTACGCACACCGTTGTAATCGGGCGAGTTTCTACTTTCAGATGCATCAGAAATTTTGCGGATTGGACAATCCGTTCGCGAAATGTGGCAGTTTGTAGGTGAGAAACGATTGAGAAACTCAAAATTTTCGCAGTTCTGATGCTCGAAACGAATAACTAGAACGGCCTAGGGGAAAAGTACGCATATCGTTGTAATCGGGCGAGTTTCTACCTTCAGATGCAACAGAAATTTTGCGGATTGGTCAATCCGTTCGCGAGATATGGCAGTTTGGATGTAAGACTCGCTTGAGAAACTCAAAATTTTCACAGTTCTGATGCTCGAAACGAATAACTAGAACGGCCTAGGGGAAAAGTACGCATACCGTTTCAATCGGGCGAGTTTCTACTTTCAGATGCAACAGAAATTTTGCGGATTGGTCAATCCGTTCGCGAGATATGGCAGTTTGGAGGTAAGAAACGCTTGAGAAACTCAAAATTTTCGCAGTTCTGATGCTCGAAACGAATAACTAGAACGGCCTAGGGTAAAAGTACGCACAGTGTTGTAATCGGGCGAGTTTCTGCTTTCAGATGCAACAGAAATTTTGCGGATTGATCAATCCGTTCGCGAGATATGGCAGTTTGGAAGTAAGAAACGCTTGAGAAACTCAAAATTTTCGCAGTTCTGATGCTCGAAACGAATAACTAGAACGGCCTAGGGGAAAAGTACGCTTAGTGTTGTAGTCGGGGGAGTTTCTACTTTCAGATGCAACAGAAATTTTGCGGATTGGTCAATCCGTTCGCGAGCTATGGCAGTTTGGAGGTAAGAAACGCTCGAGAAACTCAAAATTTTCGCAGTTCTGATGCTCGACAAGCATAACTAGAACGGCCTAGGGGAAAAGTACGCATACCGTTGCAATCGGGCGAGTTTCTACTTTCAGATGCAACAGAAATTTTGCGGATTGGTCAATCCGTTCGCGAGATATGGCAGTTTGGAGGTAAGAAACGCTTGAGAAACTCAAAATTTTCACAGTTCTGATGATCGAAACGAATAACTAGAACGGCCTAGGGGAAAAGTACGCATACCGTTGTAATCGGGCGAGTTTCTACTTTCAGATGCAACAGAAATTTTGCGGATTGGTCAATCCGTTCGCGAGATATGGCAGTTTGGAAGTAAGAAACGCTTGAGAAACTCAAAATTTTTGCAGTTCTGTTGCTCGAAACGAATAACTAGGGCGGCCTAGGGGAAAAGTACGCATACCGTTGTTGTCGGGCGAGTTTCTACTTTCAGATGCATCAGAAATTTTGCGGATTGGACAATCCGTTCGCGAGATGTGGCAGTTTGTACGTGAGAAACGCTTGAGAAACTCAAAATTTTCGCAGTTCTGATGCTCGAAACGAATAACTAGAACGGACTAGGGGAAAAGTACGCATACCGTTGTAATCGGGCGAATTTCTACTTTCTGATGCAACAGAAATTTTGCGGATTGGTCAATCCGTTCGCGAGATATGGCAGTTTGGAGGTAAGCAACGCTTGAAAAACTCAAAATTTTCGCAGTTCTGTTGCCCGAAACGAATAACTAGAACGGGCTAGGGGAAAAGTACGCATACCGTTGTAATCGGGCGAGTTTCTAATTTCAGATGCAACAGAAATTTTGCGGATTGGTCAATCCGTTCGCGAGTTATGGCAGTTTGGAGGTAAGAAACGCGCCGAGAAACTCAAAATTTTCGCAGTTCTGATGCTCGAAACGAATAACTAGAACGGCCTAGGGGAAAAGTACGCACAGTGTTGTAATCGGGCGAGTTTCTACTTTCAGATGCAACAGAAATTTTGCGGATTGATCAATCCGTTCGCGAGATATGGCAGTTTGGAAGTAAGAAACGCTTGAGAAACTCAAAATTTTCGCAGTTCTGATGCTCGAAACGAATAACTAGAACGGCCTAGGGGAAGAGTACGCAAAGTGTTGTAGTCGGGGGAGTTTCTACTTTCAGATGCAACAGAAATTTTGCGGATTGGTCAATCCGTTCGCGAGATATGTCAGTTTGGAGGTAAGAAACGCTCGAGAAACTCAAAATTTTCGCTGTTCTGATGCTCGACAAGCATAACTAGAACGGCCTAGGGGAAAAGTACGCACACCGCTGTAATCGGGCGAGTTTCTACTTTCACATGCAACAGAAATTTTGCGGATTGGTCAATCCGTTCCCGAGATATGGCAGTCTGCATGTAAGCAACGCTTGAAAAACTCAAAATTTTCGCAGTTCTGTTGCTCGAAACGAATAACTAGAACGGGCTAGGGGAAAAGTACGCATACCGTTGTAATCGGGCGAGTTTATACTTTCAGATGCAACAGAAATTTTGCGGATTGGTCAATCCGTTCGCGAGATATGGCAGTTTGGAGGTAAGAAACGCTTGAGAAACTCAAAATTTTCGCAGTTCTGATGCTCGACAAGCATAACTAGAACGGCCTAGGGGAAAAGTACGCATACCGTTGTAATCGGGCGAGTTTCTACTTTCAGATGCAACAGAAATTTTGCGGATTGGTCAATTCATTCGCGAGATATGGCAGTTTGGATGTAAGAAACGCTTGAGAAACTCAACATTTTCGCAGTTCTGATGGTCGAAACGAATAACTAGAACGGCCTAGGGGAAAAGTACGCATACAGTTGTAATCGGGCGAGTTTCAACTTTCAGATGCAACAGAAATTTTGCGGATTGGTCAATCCGTTCGCGAGATATGGCAGTTTGGAGGTAAGAAACGCTTGAGAAACTCAAAATTTTCGCAGTTCTGATGCTCGACAAGCATAACTTGAACGGCCTCGGGGAAAAGTACGCATACCGTTGTAATCGGGCGAGTTTCTACTTTCAGATGCAACAGAAATTTTGCGGATTGGTCAATTCATTCGCGAGATATGGCAGTTTGGAGGTAAGATACGCTTGAGAAATTCAAAATTTTCGCAGTTCTGATGCTCGAAACGAATAACTAGAACGGCCTAGGGGAAAAGTACGTATACCGTTGTAATCGGGCGAGCTTCTACTTTCAGATGCAACAGAAATTTTGCGGATTGGTCAATCCGTTCGCGAGATATGGCAGTTTGGAAGTAAGCAACGCTTGAGAAACTCAAAATTTTCGCAGTTCTGATGCTCGACAAGCATAACTAGAACGGTCTAGGGGAAAAGTACGCATGCCGTTGTAATCGGGCGAGTTTCTACTTTCAGATGCAACAGAAATTTTGCGGATTGGTCAATCCGTTCGCGAGATATGGCAGTTTGGAAGTAAGAAACGCTTGAGAAACTCAAAATTTTCGCAGTTCTGATGCTCGAAACCAATAACTAGAACGGCCTAGGGGAAAAGTACGTATACCGTTGTAATCGGGCGAGCTTCTACTTTCAGATGCAACAGAAATTTTGCGGATTGGTCAATCCGTTCGCGAGATATGGCAGTTTGGAAGTAAGCAACGCTTGAGAAACTCAAAATTTTCGCAGTTCTGATGCTCGACAAGCATAACTAGAACGGTCTAGGGGAAAAGTACGCATACCGTTGTAATCGGGCGAGTTTCAACCTTCAGATGCAACAGAAATTTTGCGGATTGGGCAATCCGTTCGCGAGATATGGCAGTTTGGAAGTAAGAAACGCTTGAGAAACTCAAAATTTTCGCAGTTCTGATGCTCGAAACGAGTAACTAGAACGGCCTAGGGGAAAAGTACTCATAGTGTTGTAATCGGGCGAGTTTCTACTTTCAGATGCAACAGAAATTTTGCGGATTGGTCATTCCGTTCGCGAGATATGGCAGTTTGGAGGTAAGAAACGCTTGAGAAACTCAATATTTTCGCAGTTCTGATGCTCGAAACGAATAACCAGAACGGCCTAGGGGAAAAGTACGCATACCGTTGTAATCGGGCGAGTTTCTACCTTCAGATGCAACAGAAATTTTGCGGATTGGTCAATTCATTCGCGAGATATGGCAGTTTGGAGGTAAGATACGCTTGAGAAACTCAAAATTTTCGCAGTTCTGATGCTCGAAACGAATAACTAGAACGGCCTACGGGAAAAGTACGCATAGTGTTGTAATCGGGCGAGTTTCTACTTTCAGATGCAACAGAAATTTTGCGGATTGGTCAATCCGTTCGCGAGATATGGCAGTTTGGAGGTAAGAAACGCTCGAGAAACTCAAAATTTTCGCAGTTCTGATGCTCGACAAGCATAACTAGAACGGCCTAGGGGAAAAGTACGCACACCGTTGTAATCGGGCGAGTTTCTACTTTCAGATGCAACAGAAATTTTGCGGATTGGTCAATCCGTTCGCGAGATATGGCAGTTTGGAGGTAAGCAACGCTTGAAAAACTCAAAATTTTCGCAGTTCTGTTGCTCGAAACGAATAACTAGAACGGGCTAGGGGAAAAGTACGCATACCGTTGTAATCGGGCGAGTTTCTACTTTCAGATGCAACAGAAATTTTGCGGATTGGTCAATCCGTTCGCGAGATATGGCAGTTTGGAAGTAAGAAACGCTTGAGAAACTCAAAATTTTCGCAGTTCTGATGCTCGAAACGAATAACTAGAACGGCCTAGGGGAAAAGTACGCATAGTGTTGTAGTCGGGGGAGTTTCTACTTTCAGATGCAACAGAAATTTTGCGGATTGGTCAATCCGTTCGCGAGTTATGGCAGTTTGGAGGTAAGAAACGCTTGAGAAACTCAAAATTTTCGCAGTTCTGATGCTCGAAACGAATAACTAGAACGGCCTACGGGAAAAGTACGCATAGTGTTGTAATCGGGCGAGTTTCTACTTTCAGATGCAACAGAAATTTTGCGGATTGGTCAATCCGTTCGCGAGATATGGCAGTTTGGAGGTAAGAAACGCTTGAGAAACTCAAAATTTTCGCAGTTCTGATGCTCGACAAGCATAACTTGAACGGCCTAGGGGAAAAGTACGCATACCGTTGTAATCGGGCGAGTTTCTACTTTCAGATGCAACAGAAATTTTGCGGATTGGTCAATTCATTCGCGAGATATGGCAGTTTGGAGGTAAGATACGCTTGAGAAATTCAAAATTTTCGCAGTTCTGATGCTCGAAACGAATAACTAGAACGGCCTAGGGGAAAAGTACGTATACCGTTGTAATCGGGCGAGCTTCTACTTTCAGATGCAACAGAAATTTTGCGGATTGGTCAATCCGTTCGCGAGATATGGCAGTTTGGAAGTAAGCAACGCTTGAGAAACTCAAAATTTTCGCAGTTCTGATGCTCGACAAGCATAACTAGAACGGTCTAGGGGAAAAGTACGCATGCCGTTGTAATCGGGCGAGTTTCTACTTTCAGATGCAACAGAAATTTTGCGGATTGGTCAATCCGTTCGCGAGATATGGCAGTTTGGAAGTAAGAAACGCTTGAGAAACTCAAAATTTTCGCAGTTCTGATGCTCGAAACCAATAACTAGAACGGCCTAGGGGAAAAGTACGTATACCGTTGTAATCGGGCGAGCTTCTACTTTCAGATGCAACAGAAATTTTGCGGATTGGTCAATCCGTTCGCGAGATATGGCAGTTTGGAAGTAAGCAACGCTTGAGAAACTCAAAATTTTCGCAGTTCTGATGCTCGACAAGCATAACTAGAACGGTCTAGGGGAAAAGTACGCATACCGTTGTAATCGGGCGAGTTTCAACCTTCAGATGCAACAGAAATTTTGCGGATTGGGCAATCCGTTCGCGAGATATGGCAGTTTGGAAGTAAGAAACGCTTGAGAAACTCAAAATTTTCGCAGTTCTGATGCTCGAAACGAGTAACTAGAACGGCCTAGGGGAAAAGTACTCATAGTGTTGTAATCGGGCGAGTTTCTACTTTCAGATGCAACAGAAATTTTGCGGATTGGTCATTCCGTTCGAGAGATATGGCAGTTTGGAGGTAAGAAACGCTTGAGAAACTCAATATTTTCGCAGTTCTGATGCTCGAAACGAATAACCAGAACGGCCTAGGGGAAAAGTACGCATACCGTTGTAATCGGGCGAGTTTCTACCTTCAGATGCAACAGAAATTTTGCGGATTGGTCAATTCATTCGCGAGATATGGCAGTTTGGAGGTAAGATACGCTTGAGAAATTCAAAATTTTCGCAGTTCTGATGCTCGAAACGAATAACTAGAACGGCCTACGGGAAAAGTACGCATAGTGTTGTAATCGGGCGAGTTTCTACTTTCAGATGCAACAGAAATTTTGCGGATTGGTCAATCCGTTCGCGAGATATGGCAGTTTGGAGGTAAGAAACGCTCGAGAAACTCAAAATTTTCGCAGTTCTGATGCTCGACAAGCATAACTTGAACGGCCTAGGGGAAAAGTACGCATACCGTTGTAATCGGGCGAGTTTCTACTTTCAGATGCAACAGAAATTTTGCGGATTGGTCAATTCATTCGCGAGATATGGCAGTTTGGAGGTAAGATACGCTTGAGAAATTCAAAATTTTCGCAGTTCTGATGCTCGAAACGAATAACTAGAACGGCCTAGGGGAAAAGTACGTATACCGTTGTAATCGGGCGAGCTTCTACTTTCAGATGCAACAGAAATTTTGCGGATTGGTCAATCCGTTCGCGAGATATGGCAGTTTGGAAGTAAGCAACGCTTGAGAAACTCAAAATTTTCGCAGTTCTGATGCTCGACAAGCATAACTAGAACGGTCTAGGGGAAAAGTACGCATGCCGTTGTAATCGGGCGAGTTTCTACTTTCAGATGCAACAGAAATTTTGCGGATTGGTCAATCCGTTCGCGAGATATGGCAGTTTGGAAGTAAGAAACGCTTGAGAAACTCAAAATTTTCGCAGTTCTGATGCTCGAAACCAATAACTAGAACGGCCTAGGGGAAAAGTACGTATACCGTTGTAATCGGGCGAGCTTCTACTTTCAGATGCAACAGAAATTTTGCGGATTGGTCAATCCGTTCGCGAGATATGGCAGTTTGGAAGTAAGCAACGCTTGAGAAACTCAAAATTTTCGCAGTTCTGATGCTCGACAAGCATAACTAGAACGGCCTAGGGGAAAAGTACGCACACCGTTGTAATCGGGCGAGTTTCAACCTTCAGATGCAACAGAAATTTTGCGGATTGGGCAATCCGTTCGCGAGATATGGCAGTTTGGAAGTAAGAAACGCTTGAGAAACTCAAAATTTTCGCAGTTCTGATGCTCGAAACGAGTAACTAGAACGGCCTAGGGGAAAAGTACTCATAGTGTTGTAATCGGGCGAGTTTCTACTTTCAGATGCAACAGAAATTTTGCGGATTGGTCATTCCGTTCGCGAGATATGGCAGTTTGGAGGTAAGAAACGCTTGAGAAACTCAATATTTTCGCAGTTCTGATGCTCGAAACGAATAACCAGAACGGCCTAGGGGAAAAGTACGCATACCGTTGTAATCGGGCGAGTTTCTACCTTCAGATGCAACAGAAATTTTGCGGATTGGTCAATTCATTCGCGAGATATGGCAGTTTGGAGGTAAGATACGCTTGAGAAATTCAAAATTTTCGCAGTTCTGATGCTCGAAACGAATAACTAGAACGGCCTACGGGAAAAGTACGCATAGTGTTGTAATCGGGCGAGTTTCTACTTTCAGATGCAACAGAAATTTTGCGGATTGGTCAATCCGTTCGCGAGATATGGCAGTTTGGAGGTAAGCAACGCTTGAAAAACTCAAAATTTTCGCAGTTCTGTTGCTCGAAACGAATAACTAGAACGGGCTAGGGGAAAAGTACGCATACCGTTGTAATCGGGCGAGTTTCTACTTTCAGATGCAACAGAAATTTTGCGGATTGGTCAATCCGTTCGCGAGATATGGCAGTTTGGAAGTAAGAAACGCTTGAGAAACTCAAAATTTTCGCAGTTCTGATGCTCGAAACGAATAACTAGAACGGCCTAGGGGAAAAGTACGCATAGTGTTGTAGTCGGGGGAGTTTCTACTTTCAGATGCAACAGAAATTTTGCGGATTGGTCAATCCGTTCGCGAGATATGGCAGTTTGGAGGTAAGAAACGCTCGAGAAACTCAAAATTTTCGCAGTTCTGATGCTCGACAAGCATAACTAGAACGGCCTAGGGGAAAAGTACGCACACCGTTGTAATCGGGCGAGTTTCTACTTTCAGATGCAACAGAAATTTTGCGGATTGGTCAATCCGTTCGCGAGATATGGCAGTTTGGAGGTAAGCAACGCTTGAAAAACTCAAAATTTTCGCAGTTCTGTTGCTCGAAACGAATAACTAGAACGGGCTAGGGGAAAAGTACGCATACCGTTGTAATCGGGCGAGTTTCTACTTTCAGATGCAACAGAAATTTTGCGGATTGGTCAATCCGTTCGCGAGATATGTCAGTTTGGAAGTAAGAAACGCTTGAGAAACTCAAAATTTTCGCAGTTCTGATGCTCGAAACGAATAACTAGAACGGCCTAGGGGAAAAGTACTCATAGTGTTGTAATCGGGCGAGTTTCTACTTTCAGATGCAACAGAAATTTTGCGGATTGGTCATTCCGTTCGCGAGATATGGCAGTTTGGAGGTAAGAAACGCTTGAGAAACTCAATATTTTCGCAGTTCTGATGCTCGAAACGAATAACCAGAACGGCCTAGGGGAAAAGTACGCATACCGTTGTAATCGGGCGAGTTTCTACCTTCAGATGCAACAGAAATTTTGCGGATTGGTCAATTCATTCGCGAGATATGGCAGTTTGGAGGTAAGAAACGCTTGAGAAACTCAATATTTTCGCAGTTCTGATGCTCGAAACGAATAACCAGAACGGCCTAGGGGAAAAGTACGCATACCGTTGTAATCGGGCGAGTTTCTACCTTCAGATGCAACAGAAATTTTGCGGATTGGTCAATTCATTCGCGAGATATGGCAGTTTGGAGGTAAGATACGCTTGAGAAATTCAAAATTTTCGCAGTTCTGATGCTCGAAACGAATAACTAGAACGGCCTAGGGGAAAAGTACGTATACCGTTGTAATCGGGCGAGCTTCTACTTTCAGATGCAACAGAAATTTTGCGGATTGGTCAATCCGTTCGCGAGATATGGCAGTTTGGAAGTAAGCAACGCTTGAGAAACTCAAAATTTTCGCAGTTCTGATGCTCGACAAGCATAACTAGAACGGTCTAGGGGAAAAGTACGCATGCCGTTGTAAT
Organism: Ptiloglossa arizonensis; assembly: GCF_051014685.1. Taxonomy (NCBI): domain Eukaryota; kingdom Metazoa; phylum Arthropoda; class Insecta; order Hymenoptera; family Colletidae; genus Ptiloglossa; species Ptiloglossa arizonensis. The sequence goes on from NW_027479003.1 coordinate 121,252, forward strand.
CGGGCGAGTTTCTACTTTCAGATGCAACAGAAATTTTGCGGATTGGTCAATCCGTTCGCGAGATATGGCAGTTTGGAAGTAAGAAACGCTTGAGAAACTCAAAATTTTCGCAGTTCTGATGCTCGAAACCAATAACTAGAACGGCCTAGGGGAAAAGTACGTATACCGTTGTAATCGGGCGAGCTTCTACTTTCAGATGCAACAGAAATTTTGCGGATTGGTCAATCCGTTCGCGAGATATGGCAGTTTGGAAGTAAGCAACGCTTGAGAAACTCAAAATTTTCGCAGTTCTGATGCTCGACAAGCATAACTAGAACGGTCTAGGGGAAAAGTACGCATACCGTTGTAATCGGGCGAGTTTCAACCTTCAGATGCAACAGAAATTTTGCGGATTGGGCAATCCGTTCGCGAGATATGGCAGTTTGGAAGTAAGAAACGCTTGAGAAACTCAAAATTTTCGCAGTTCTGATGCTCGAAACGAGTAACTAGAACGGCCTAGGGGAAAAGTACTCATAGTGTTGTAATCGGGCGAGTTTCTACTTTCAGATGCAACAGAAATTTTGCGGATTGGTCATTCCGTTCGCGAGATATGGCAGTTTGGAGGTAAGAAACGCTTGAGAAACTCAATATTTTCGCAGTTCTGATGCTCGAAACGAATAACCAGAACGGCCTAGGGGAAAAGTACGCATACCGTTGTAATCGGGCGAGTTTCTACCTTCAGATGCAACAGAAATTTTGCGGATTGGTCAATTCATTCGCGAGATATGGCAGTTTGGAGGTAAGATACGCTTGAGAAATTCAAAATTTTCGCAGTTCTGATGCTCGAAACGAATAACTAGAACGGCCTACGGGAAAAGTACGCATAGTGTTGTAATCGGGCGAGTTTCTACTTTCAGATGCAACAGAAATTTTGCGGATTGGTCAATCCGTTCGCGAGATATGGCAGTTTGGAGGTAAGAAACGCTCGAGAAACTCAAAATTTTCGCAGTTCTGATGCTCGACAAGCATAACTAGAACGGCCTAGGGGAAAAGTACGCACACCGTTGTAATCGGGCGAGTTTCTACTTTCAGATGCAACAGAAATTTTGCGGATTGGTCAATCCGTTCGCGAGATATGGCAGTTTGGAGGTAAGCAACGCTTGAAAAACTCAAAATTTTCGCAGTTCTGTTGCTCGAAACGAATAACTAGAACGGGCTAGGGGAAAAGTACGCATACCGTTGTAATCGGGCGAGTTTCTACTTTCAGATGCAACAGAAATTTTGCGGATTGGTCAATCCGTTCGCGAGATATGGCAGTTTGGAAGTAAGAAACGCTTGAGAAACTCAAAATTTTCGCAGTTCTGATGCTCGAAACGAATAACTAGAACGGCCTAGGGGAAAAGTACGCATAGTGTTGTAGTCGGGGGAGTTTCTACTTTCAGATGCAACAGAAATTTTGCGGATTGGTCAATCCGTTCGCGAGATATGGCAGTTTGGAGGTAAGAAACGCTCGAGAAACTCAAAATTTTCGCAGTTCTGATGCTCGACAAGCATAACTAGAACGGCCTAGGGGAAAAGTACGCACACCGTTGTAATCGGGCGAGTTTCTACTTTCAGATGCAACAGAAATTTTGCGGATTGGTCAATCCGTTCGCGAGATATGGCAGTTTGGAGGTAAGCAACGCTTGAAAAACTCAAAATTTTCGCAGTTCTGTTGCTCGAAACGAATAACTAGAACGGGCTAGGGGAAAAGTACGCATACCGTTGTAATCGGGCGAGTTTCTACTTTCAGATGCAACAGAAATTTTGCGGATTGGTCAATCCGTTCGCGAGATATGGCAGTTTGGAAGTAAGAAACGCTTGAGAAACTCAAAATTTTCGCAGTTCTGATGCTCGAAACGAATAACTAGAACGGCCTAGGGGAAAAGTACGCATAGTGTTGTAGTCGGGGGAGTTTCTACTTTCAGATGCAACAGAAATTTTGCGGATTGGTCAATCCGTTCGCGAGATATGGCAGTTTGGAGGTAAGAAGCGCTCGAGAAACTCAAAATTTTCGCAGTTCTGATGCTCGACAAGCATAACTAGAACGGCCTAGGGGAAAAGTACGCACACCGTGGTAATCGGGCGAGTTTCTACTTTCAGATGCAACAGAAATTTTGCGGATTGGTCAATCCGTTCGCGAGATATGGCAGTTTGGAGGTAAGCAACGCTTGAGAAACTCAAAATTTTCGCAGTTCTGATGCTCGAAACGAATAACTAGAACGGCCTAGGGGAAAAGTACGCATAGTGTTGTAATCGGGCGAGTTTCTACTTTCAGATGCAACAGAAATTTTGCGGATTGGTGAATCCGTTCGCGAGTTATGGCAGTTTGGAGGTAAGAAACGCTTGAGAAACTCAAAATTTTCGCAGTTCTGATGCTCGAAACGAATAACTAGAACGGGCTAGGGGAAAAGTACGCATACCGTTGTAATCGGGCGAATTTCTACTTTCTGATGCAACAGAAATTTTGCGGATTGGTCAATCCGTTCGCGAGATATGGCAGTTTGGAGGTAAGCAACGCTTGAAAAACTCAAAATTTTCGCAGTTCTGTTGCCCGAAACGAATAACTAGAACGGGCTAGGGGAAAAGTACGCATACCGTTGTAATCGGGCGAGTTTCTACTTTCAGATGCAACAGAAATTTTGCGGATTGGTCAATCCGTTCGCGAGTTATGGCAGTTTGGAGGTAAGAAACGCGCCGAGAAACTCAAAATTTTCGCAGTTCTGATGCTCGAAACGAATAACTAGAACGGCCTAGGGGAAAAGTACGCACAGTGTTGTAATCGGGCGAGTTTCTACTTTCAGATGCAACAGAAATTTTGCGGATTGATCAATCCGTTCGCGAGATATGGCAGTTTGGAAGTAAGAAACGCTTGAGAAACTCAAAATTTTCGCAGTTCTGATGCTCGAAACGAATAACTAGAACGGCCTAGGGGAAAAGTACGCAAAGTGTTGTAGTCGGGGGAGTTTCCACTTTCAGATGCAACAGAAATTTTGCGGATTGGTCAATCCGTTCGCGAGATATGTCAGTTTGGAGGTAAGGAACGCTCGAGAAGCTCAAAATTTTCGCAGTTCTGATGCTCGACAAGCATAACTAGAACGGCCTAGGGGAAAAGTACGCACACCGCTGTAATCGGGCGAGTTTCTACTTTCACATGCAACAGAAATTTTGCGGATTGGTCAATCCGTTCCCGAGATATGGCAGTTTGCATGTAAGCAACGCTTGAAAAACTCAAAATTTTCGCAGTTCTGTTGCTCGAAACGAATAACTAGAACGGGCTAGGGGAAAAGTACGCATACCGTTGTAATCGGGCGAGTTTCTACTTTCAGATGCAACAGAAATTTTGCGGATTGGTCAATCCGTTCGCGAGATATGGCAGTTTGGAGGTAAGCAACGCTTGAAAAACTCAAAATTTTCGCAGTTCTGTTGCTCGAAACGAATAACTAGAACGGCCTAGGGGAAAAGTACGCATACCGTTGCAATCGGGCGAGTTTCTACTTTCAGATGCAACAGAAATTTTGCGGATTGGTCAATCCGTTCGCGAGATATGGCAGTTTGGAGGTAAGAAACGCTTGAGAAACTCAAAATTTTCGCAGTTCTGATGCTCGACAAGCATAACTAGAACGGCCTAGGGGAAAAGTACGCACACCGTTGTAATCGTGCGAGTTTCTACTTTCAGATGCAACAGAAATTTTGCGGATTGGTCATTCCGTTCGCGAGATATGGCAGTTTGGAGGTAAGCAACGCTTGAAAAACTCAAAATTTTCGCAGTTCTGTTGCTCGAAACGAATAACTAGAACGGGCTAGGGGAAAAGTACGCAAACCGTTGTAATCGGGCGAGTTTCTACTTTCTGATGCAACAGAAATTTTGCGGATTGGTCAATCCGTTCGCGAGATATGGCAGTTTGGGAGTAAGCAACGCTTGAAAAACTCAAAATTTTCGCAGTTCTGTTGCTCGAAACGAATAACTAGAACGGGCTAGGGGAAAAGTACGCACACCGTTGTAATCGGGCGAGTTTCTACTTTCAGATGCATCAGAAATTTTGCGGATTGGACAATCCGTTCGCGAAATGTGGCAGTTTGTAGGTGAGAAACGATTGAGAAACTCAAAATTTTCGCAGTTCTGATGCTCGAAACGAATAACTAGAACGGCCTAGGGGAAAAGTACGCATACCGTTGTAATCGGGCGAGTTTCTACCTTCAGATGCAACAGAAATTTTGCGGATTGGTCAATCCGTTCGCGAGATATGGCAGTTTGGATGTAAGACTCGCTTGAGAAACTCAAAATTTTCGCAGTTCTGATGCTCGAAACGAATAACTAGAACGGCCTAGGGGAAAAGTACGCATACCGTTTCAATCGGGCGAGTTTCTACTTTCAGATGCAACAGAAATTTTGCGGATTGGTCAATCCGTTCGCGAGATATGGCAGTTTGGAGGTAAGAAACGCTTGAGAAACTCAAAATTTTCGCAGTTCTGATGCTCGAAACGAATACCTAGAACGGCCTAGGGTAAAAGTACGCACAGTGTTGTAATCGGGCGAGTTTCTACTTTCAGATGCAACAGAAATTTTGCGGATTGATCAATCCGTTCACGAGATATGGCAGTTTGGAAGTAAGAAACGCTTGAGAAACTCAAAATTTTCGCAGTTCTGATGCTCGAAACGAATAACTAGAACGGCCTAGGGGAAAAGTACGCTTAGTGTTGTAGTCGGGGGAGTTTCTACTTTCAGATGCAACATAAATTTTGCGGATTGGTCAATCCGTTCGCGAGATATGGCAGTTTGGAGGTAAGAAACGCTCGAGAAACTCAAAATTTTCGCAGTTCTGATGCTCGACAAGCATAACTAGAACGGCCTAGGGGAAAAGTACGCATACCGTTGCAATCGGGCGAGTTTCTACTTTCAGATGCAACAGAAATTTTGCGGATTGGTCAATCCGTTCGCGAGATATGGCAGTTTGGAGGTAAGAAACGCTTGAGAAACTCAAAATTTTCACAGTTCTGATGATCGAAACGAATAACTAGAACGGCCTAGGGGAAAAGTACGCATACCGTTGTAATCGGGCGAGTTTCTACTTTCAGATGCAACAGAAATTTTGCGGATTGGTCAATCCGTTCGCGAGATATGGCAGTTTGGAAGTAAGAAACGCTTGAGAAACTCAAAATTTTTGCAGTTCTGATGCTCGAAACGAATAACTAGGGCTGCCTAGGGGAAAAGTACGCATACCGTTGTTGTCGGGCGAGTTTCTACTTTCAGATGCATCAGAAATTTTGCGGATTGGACAATCCGTTCGCGAGATGTGGCAGTTTGTACGTGAGAAACGCTTGAGAAACTCAAAATTTTCGCAGGTCTGATGCTCGAAACGAATAACTAGAACGGCCTAGGGGAAAAGTACGCATACCGTTGTAATCGGGCGAATTTCTACTTTCTGATGCAACAGAAATTTTGCGGATTGGTCAATCCGTTCGCGAGATATGGCAGTTTGGATGTAAGACTCGCTTGAGAAACTCAAAATTTTCGCAGTTCTGATGCTCGAAACGAATAACTAGAACGGCCTAGGGGAAAAGTACGCATACCGTTTCAATCGGGCGAGTTTCTACTTTCAGATGCAACAGAAATTTTGCGGATTGGTCAATCCGTTCGCGAGATATGGCAGTTTGGAGGTAAGAAACGCTTGAGAAACTCAAAATTTTCGCAGTTCTGATGCTCGAAACGAATACCTAGAACGGCCTAGGGTAAAAGTACGCACAGTGTTGTAATCGGGCGAGTTTCTACTTTCAGATGCAACAGAAATTTTGCGGATTGATCAATCCGTTCACGAGATATGGCAGTTTGGAAGTAAGAAACGCTTGAGAAACTCAAAATTTTCGCAGTTCTGATGCTCGAAACGAATAACTAGAACGGCCTAGGGGAAAAGTACGCTTAGTGTTGTAGTCGGGGGAGTTTCTACTTTCAGATGCAACATAAATTTTGCGGATTGGTCAATCCGTTCGCGAGATATGGCAGTTTGGAGGTAAGAAACGCTCGAGAAACTCAAAATTTTCGCAGTTCTGATGCTCGACAAGCATAACTAGAACGGCCTAGGGGAAAAGTACGCATACCGTTGCAATCGGGCGAGTTTCTACTTTCAGATGCAACAGAAATTTTGCGGATTGGTCAATCCGTTCGCGAGATATGGCAGTTTGGAGGTAAGAAACGCTTGAGAAACTCAAAATTTTCACAGTTCTGATGATCGAAACGAATAACTAGAACGGCCTAGGGGAAAAGTACGCATACCGTTGTAATCGGGCGAGTTTCTACTTTCAGATGCAACAGAAATTTTGCGGATTGGTCAATCCGTTCGCGAGATATGGCAGTTTGGAAGTAAGAAACGCTTGAGAAACTCAAAATTTTTGCAGTTCTGATGCTCGAAACGAATAACTAGGGCTGCCTAGGGGAAAAGTACGCATACCGTTGTTGTCGGGCGAGTTTCTACTTTCAGATGCATCAGAAATTTTGCGGATTGGACAATCCGTTCGCGAGATGTGGCAGTTTGTACGTGAGAAACGCTTGAGAAACTCAAAATTTTCGCAGGTCTGATGCTCGAAACGAATAACTAGAACGGCCTAGGGGAAAAGTACGCATACCGTTGTAATCGGGCGAATTTCTACTTTCTGATGCAACAGAAATTTTGCGGATTGGTCAATCCGTTCGCGAGATATGGCAGTTTGGAGGTAAGCAACGCTTGAAAAACTCAAAATTTTCGCAGTTCTGTTGCCCGAAACGAATAACTAGAACGGGCTAGGGGAAAAGTACGCATACCGTTGTAATAGGGCGAGTTTCTAATTTCAGATGCAACAGAAATTTTGCGGATTGGTCAATCCGTTCGCGAGTTATGGCAGTTTGGAGGTAAGAAACGCGCCGAGAAACTCAAAATTTTCGCAGTTCTGATGCTCGAAACGAATAACTAGAACGGCCTAGGGGAAAAGTACGCACAGTGTTGTAATCGGGCGAGTTTCTACTTTCAGATGCAACAGAAATTTTGCGGATTGATCAATCCGTTCGCGAGATATGGCAGTTTGGAAGTAAGAAACGCTTGAGAAACTCAAAATTTTCGCAGTTCTGATGCTCGAAACGAATAACTAGAACGGCCTAGGGGAAGAGTACGCAAAGTGTTGTAGTCGGGGGAGTTTCTACTTTCAGATGCAACAGAAATTTTGCGGATTGGTCAATCCGTTCGCGAGATATGTCAGTTTGGAGGTAAGAAACGCTCGAGAAACTCAAAATTTTCGCTGTTCTGATGCTCGACAAGCATAACTAGAACGGCCTAGGGGAAAAGTACGCACACCGCTGTAATCGGGCGAGTTTCTACTTTCACATGCAACAGAAATTTTGCGGATTGATCAATCCGTTCCCGAGATATGGCAGTCTGCATGTAAGCAACGCTTGAAAAACTCAAAATTTTCGCAGTTCTGTTGCTCGAAACGAATAACTAGAACGGGCTAGGGGAAAAGTACGCATACCGTTGTAATCGGGCGAGTTTCTACTTTCAGATGCAACAGAAATTTTGCGGATTGGTCAATCCGTTCGCGAGATATGGCAGTTTGGAGGTAAGCAACGCTTGAAAAACTCAAAATTTTCGCAGTTCTGTTGCTCGAAACGAATAACTAGAACGGGCTAGGGGAAAAGTACGCATACCGTTGTAATCGGGCGAGTTTCTACTTTCAGATGCAACAGAAATTTTGCGGATTGGTCAATCCGTTCGCGAGATATGGCAGTTTGGAAGTAAGACTCGCTTGAGAAACTCAAAATTTTCGCAGTTCTGATGCTCGAAACGAATAACTAGAACGGCCTAGGGGAAAAGTACGCATACCGTTGCAATCGGGCGAGTTTCTACTTTCAGATGCAACAGAAATTTTGCGGATTGGTCAATCCGTTCGCGAGATATGGCAGTTTGGAGGTAAGAAACGCTTGAGAAACTCAAAATTTTCGCAGTTCTGATGCTCGACAAGCATAACTAGAACGGCCTAGGGGAAAAGTACGCACACCGTTGTAATCGTGCGAGTTTCTACTTTCAGATGCAACAGAAATTTTGCGGATTGGTCAATCCGTTCGCGAGATATGGCAGTTTGGAGGTAAGCAACGCTTGAAAAACTCAAAATTTTCGCAGTTCTGTTGCTCGAAACGAATAACTAGAACGGGCTAGGGGAAAAGTACGCATACCGTTGTAATCGGGCGAGTTTCTACTTTCTGATGCAACAGAAATTTTGCGGATTGGTCAATCCGTTCGCGAGATATGGCAGTTTGGGAGTAAGCAACGCTTGAAAAACTCAAAATTTTCGCAGTTCTGTTGCTCGAAACGAATAACTAGAACGGGCTAGGGGAAAAGTACGCACACCGTTGTAATCGGGCGAGTTTCTACTTTCAGATGCATCAGAAATTTTGCGGATTGAACAATCCGTTCGCGAGATGTGGCAGTTTGTAGGTGAGAAACGATTGAGAAACTCAAAATTTTCGCAGTTCTGATGCTCGAAACGAATAACTAGAACGGCCTAGGGGAAAAGTACGCATACCGTTGTAATCGGGCGAGTTTCTACCTTCAGATGCAACAGAAATTTTGCGGATTGGTCAATCCGTTCGCGAGATATGGCAGTTTGGAAGTAAGACTCGCTTGAGAAACTCAAAATTTTCGCAGTTCTGATGCTCGAAACGAATAACTAGAACGGCCTAGGGGAAAAGTACGCATACCGTTTCAATCGGGCGAGTTTCTACTTTCAGATGCAACAGAAATTTTGCGGATTGGTCAATCCGTTCGCGAGATATGGCAGTTTGGAGGTAAGAAACGCTTGAGAAACTCAAAATTTTCGCAGTTCTGATGCTCGAAACGAATAACTAGAACGGCCTAGGGGAAAAGTACGCACAGTGTTGTAATCGGGCGAGTTTCTACTTTCAGATGCAACAGAAATTTTGCGGATTGATCAATCCGTTCGCGAGATATGGCAGTTTGGAAGTAAGAAACGCTTGAGAAACTCAAAATTTTCGCAGTTCTGATGCTCGAAACGAATAACTAGAACGGCCTAGGGGAAAAGTACGCATAGTGTTGTAGTCGGGGGAGTTTCTACTTTCAGATGCAACAGAAATTTTGCGGATTGGTCAATCCGTTCGCGAGATATGGCAGTTTGGAGGTAAGAAACGCTCGAGAAACTCAAAATTTTCGCAGTTCTGATGCTCGACAAGCATAACTAGAACGGCCTAGGGGAAAAGTACGCACACCGTTGTAATCGTGCGAGTTTCTACTTTCAGATGCAACAGAAATTTTGCGGATTGGTCAATCCGTTCGCGAGATATGGCAGTTTGGAGGTAAGCAACGCTTGAAAAACTCAAAATTTTCGCAGTTCTGATGCTCGACAAGCATAACTAGAACGGCCTAGGGGAAAAGTACGCACACCGTTGTAATCGGGCGAGTTTCTACTTTCAGATGCAACAGAAATTTTGCGGATTGGTCAATCCGTTCGCGAGATATGGCAGTTTGGAGGTAAGAAACGCTTGAGAAACTCAAAATTTTCACAGTTCTGATGCTCGAAACGAATAACTAGAACGGGCTAGGGGAAAAGTACGCATACCGTTGTAATCGGGCGAGTTTCTACTTTCAGATGCATCAGAAATTTTGCGGATTGGACAATCCGTTCGCGAGATGTGGCAGTTTGTAGGTGAGAAACGATTGAGAAACTCAAAATTTTCGCAGTTCTGATGCTCGAAACGAATAACTAGAACGGCCTAGGGGAAAAGTACGCATACCGTTGTAATCGGGCGAGTTTCTACCTTCAGATGCAACAGAAATTTTGCGGATTGGTCAATCCGTTCGCGAGATATGGCAGTTTGGAAGTAAGACTCGCTTGAGAAACTCAAAATTTTCGCAGTTCTGATGCTCGACAAGCATAACTAGAACGGCCTAGGGGAAAAGTACGCACACCGTTGTAATCGGGCGAGTTTCTACTTTCAGATGCAACAGAAATTTTGCGGATTGGTCAATCCGTTCGCGAGATATGGCAGTTTGGAGGTAAGAAACGCTTGAGAAACTCAAAATTTTCGCAGTTCTGATGCTCGACAAGCATAACTAGAACGGCCTAGGGGAAAAGTACGCACACCGTTGTAATCGGGCGAGTTTCTACTTTCAGATGCAACAGAAATTTTGCGGATTGGTCAATCCGTTCGCGAGATATGGCAGTTTGGAGGTAAGAAACGCTTGAGAAACTCAAAATTTTCACAGTTCTGATGCTCGAAACGAATAACTAGAACGGGCTAGGGGAAAAGTACGCATACCGTTGTAATCGGGCGAGTTTCTACTTTCAGATGCAACAGAAATTTTGCGGATTGGTCAATCCGTTCGCGAGATATGGCAGTTTGGAGGTAAGAAACGCTTGAGAAACTCAAAATTTTCGCAGTTCTGATGCTCGACAAGCATAACTAGAACGGCCTAGGGGAAAAGTACGCACACCGTTGTAATCGGGCGAGTTTCTACTTTCAGATGCAACAGAAATTTTGCGGATTGGTCAATCCGTTCGCGAGATATGGCAGTTTGGAGGTAAGCAACGCTTGAGAAACTCAAAATTTTCGCAGTTCTGTTGCTCGAAACGAATAACTAGAACGGGCTAGGGGAAAAGTACGCATACAGTTGTAATCGGGCGAATTTCTACTTTCAGATGCAACAGAAATTTTGCGGATTGGTCAATCCGTTCGCGAGATATGGCAGTTTGGATGTAAGAAACGCTCGAGGAACTCAAAATTTTCGCAGTTCTGATGCTCGAAACGAATAACTAGAACGGCCTAGGGGAAAAGTACGCACACCGTTGTAATCGGGCGACTTTCTACTTTCAGATGCAACAGAAATTTTGCGGATTGGTCAATCCGTTCGCGAGATATGGCAGTTTGGAGGTAAGAAACGCTTGAGAAACTCAAAATTTTCACAGTTCTGATGCTCGAAACGAATAACTAGAACGGCCTAGGGGAAAAGTACGCATACCGTTGTAATCGGGCGAGTTTCTACTTTCAGATGCAACAGAAATTTTGCGGATTGGTCAATCCGTTCGCGAGATATGGCAGTTTGGAGGTAAGCAACGCTTGAAAAACTCAAAATTTTCGCAGTTCTGTTGCTCGAAACGAATAACTAGAACGGGCTAGGGGAAAAGTACGCATACCGTTGTAATCGGGCGAGTTTCTACTTTCAGATGCAACAGAAATTTTGCGGATTGGTCAATCCGTTCGCGAGATATGGCAGTTTGGAAGTAAGACTCGCTTGAGAAACTCAAAATTTTCGCAGTTCTGATGCTCGAAACGAATAACTAGAACGGCCTAGGGGAAAAGTACGCATACCGTTGCAATCGGGCGAGTTTCTACTTTCAGATGCAACAGAAATTTTGCGGATTGGTCAATCCGTTCGCGAGATATGGCAGTTTGGATGTAAGAAACGCTTGAGAAACTCAAAATTTTCGCAGTTCTGATGCTCGAAACGAATAACTAGAACGGCCTAGGGGAAAAGTACGCATAGTGTTGTAATCGGGCGAGTTTCTACTTTCAGATGCAACAGAAATTTTGCGGATTGGTCACTCCGTTCGCGAGATATGGCAGTTTGGAGGTAAGAAACGCTCTAGAAACTCAAAATTTTCGCAGTTCTGATGCTCGAAACGAATAACTAGAACGGGCTAGGGGAAAAGTACGCATACCGTTGTAATCGGGCGAGTTTCTACTTTCAGATGCAACAGAAATTTTGCGGATTGGTCAATCCGTTCGCGAGATATGGCAGTTTGGAGGTAAGAAACGCTTGAGAAACTCAAAATTTTCGCAGTTCTGATGCTCGACAAGCATAACTAGAACGGCCTAGGGGAAAAGTACGCACACCGTTGTAATCGGGCGAGTTTCTACTTTCAGATGCAACAGAAATTTTGCGGATTGGTCAATCCGTTCGCGAGATATGGCAGTTTGGAGGTAAGCAACGCTTGAGAAACTCAAAATTTTCGCAGTTCTGTTGCTCGAAACGAATAACTAGAACGGGCTAGGGGAAAAGTACGCATACAGTTGTAATCGGGCGAATTTCTACTTTCAGATGCAACAGAAATTTTGCGGATTGGTCAATCCGTTCGCGAGATATGGCAGTTTGGATGTAAGAAACGCTCGAGGAACTCAAAATTTTCGCAGTTCTGATGCTCGAAACGAATAACTAGAACGGCCTAGGGGAAAAGTACGCACACCGTTGTAATCGGGCGACTTTCTACTTTCAGATGCAACAGAAATTTTGCGGATTGGTCAATCCGTTCGCGAGATATGGCAGTTTGGAGGTAAGAAACGCTTGAGAAACTCAAAATTTTCACAGTTCTGATGCTCGAAACGAATAACTAGAACGGCCTAGGGGAAAAGTACGCATACCGTTGTAATCGGGCGAGTTTCTACTTTCAGATGCAACAGAAATTTTGCGGATTGGTCAATCCGTTCGCGAGATATGGCAGTTTGGAGGTAAGCAACGCTTGAAAAACTCAAAATTTTCGCAGTTCTGTTGCTCGAAACGAATAACTAGAACGGGCTAGGGGAAAAGTACGCATACCGTTGTAATCGGGCGAGTTTCTACTTTCAGATGCAACAGAAATTTTGCGGATTGGTCAATCCGTTCGCGAGATATGGCAGTTTGGAAGTAAGACTCGCTTGAGAAACTCAAAATTTTCGCAGTTCTGATGCTCGAAACGAATAACTAGAACGGCCTAGGGGAAAAGTACGCATACCGTTGCAATCGGGCGAGTTTCTACTTTCAGATGCAACAGAAATTTTGCGGATTGGTCAATCCGTTCGCGAGATATGGCAGTTTGGATGTAAGAAACGCTTGAGAAACTCAAAATTTTCGCAGTTCTGATGCTCGAAACGAATAACTAGAACGGCCTAGGGGAAAAGTACGCATAGTGTTGTAATCGGGCGAGTTTCTACTTTCAGATGCAACAGAAATTTTGCGGATTGGTCAATCCGTTCGCGAGATATGGCAGTTTGGAGGTAAGAAACGCTCTAGAAACTCAAAATTTTCGCAGTTCTCATGCTCGACAAGCATAACTAGAACGGCCCAGGGGAAAAGTACGCACACCGTTGTAATCGGCCGAGTTTCTACCTTCAGATGCAACAGAAATTTTGCGGATTGGTCAATCCGTTCGCGAGATATGGCAGTTTGGAAGTAAGACTCGCTTGAGAAACTCAAAATTTTCGCAGTTCTGATGCTCGAAACGAATAACTAGAACGGCCTAGGGGAAAAGTACGCATACCGTTGTAATCGGGCGAGTTTCTACCTTCAGATGCAACAGAAATTTTGCGGATTGGTCAATCCGTTCGCGAGATATGGCAGTTTGGAAGTAAGACTCGCTTGAGAAACTCAAAATTTTCGCAGTTCTGATGCTCGAAACGAATAACTAGAACGGCCTAGGGGAAAAGTACGCATACCGTTTCAATCGGGCGAGTTTCTACTTTCAGATGCAACAGAAATTTTGCGGATTGGTCAATCCGTTCGCGAGATATGGCAGTTTGGAGGTAAGAAACGCTTGAGAAACTCAAAATTTTCGCAGTTCTGTTGCTCGAAACGAATAACTAGAACGGGCTAGGGGAAAAGTACGCACACCGTTGTAATCGGGCGAGTTTCTACTTTCAGATGCATCAGAAATTTTGCGGATTGAACAATCCGTTCGCGAGATGTGGCAGTTTGTAGGTGAGAAACGATTGAGAAACTCAAAATTTTCGCAGTTCTGATGCTCGAAACGAATAACTAGAACGGCCTAGGGGAAAAGTACGCATACCGTTGTAATCGGGCGAGTTTCTACCTTCAGATGCAACAGAAATTTTGCGGATTGGTCAATCCGTTCGCGAGATATGGCAGTTTGGAAGTAAGACTCGCTTGAGAAACTCAAAATTTTCGCAGTTCTGATGCTCGAAACGAATAACTAGAACGGCCTAGGGGAAAAGTACGCATACCGTTTCAATCGGACGAGTTTCTACTTTCAGATGCAACAGAAATTTTGCGGATTGGTCAATCCGTTCGCGAGATATGGCAGTTTGGAGGTAAGAAACGCTTGAGAAACTCAAAATTTTCGCAGTTCTGATGCTCGAAACGAATAACTAGAACGGCCTAGGGGAAAAGTACGCACAGTGTTGTAATCGGGCGAGTTTCTACTTTCAGATGCAACAGAAATTTTGCGGATTGATCAATCCGTTCGCGAGATATGGCAGTTTGGAAGTAAGAAACGCTTGAGAAACTCAAAATTTTCGCAGTTCTGATGCTCGAAACGAATAACTAGAACGGCCTAGGGGAAAAGTACGCATAGTGTTGTAGTCGGGGGAGTTTCTACTTTCAGATGCAACAGAAATTTTGCGGATTGGTCAATCCGTTCGCGAGATATGGCAGTTTGGAGGTAAGAAACGCTCGAGAAACTCAAAATTTTCGCAGTTCTGATGCTCGACAAGCATAACTAGAACGGCCTAGGGGAAAAGTACGCACACCGTTGTAATCGTGCGAGTTTCTACTTTCAGATGCAACAGAAATTTTGCGGATTGGTCAATCCGTTCGCGAGATATGGCAGTTTGGAGGTAAGCAACGCTTGAAAAACTCAAAATTTTCGCAGTTCTGATGCTCGACAAGCATAACTAGAACGGCCTAGGGGAAAAGTACGCACACCGTTGTAATCGGGCGAGTTTCTACTTTCAGATGCAACAGAAATTTTGCGGATTGGTCAATCCGTTCGCGAGATATGGCAGTTTGGAGGTAAGAAACGCTTGAGAAACTCAAAATTTTCACAGTTCTGATGCTCGAAACGAATAACTAGAACGGGCTAGGGGAAAAGTACGCATACCGTTGTAATCGGGCGAGTTTCTACTTTCAGATGCATCAGAAATTTTGCGGATTGGACAATCCGTTCGCGAGATGTGGCAGTTTGTAGGTGAGAAACGATTGAGAAACTCAAAATTTTCGCAGTTCTGATGCTCGAAACGAATAACTAGAACGGCCTAGGGGAAAAGTACGCATACCGTTGTAATCGGGCGAGTTTCTACCTTCAGAGGCAACAGAAATTTTGCGGATTGGTCAATCCGTTCGTGAGATATGGCAGTTTGGAAGTAAGACTCGCTTGAGAAACTCAAAATTTTCGCAGTTCTGATGCTCGAAACGAATAACTAGAACGGCCTAGGGGAAAAGTACGCATACCGTTTCAATCGGGCGAGTTTCTACTTTCAGATGCAACAGAAATTTTGCGGATTGGTCAATCCGTTCGCGAGATATGGCAGTTTGGAGGTAAGAAACGCTTGAGAAACTCAAAATTTTCGCAGTTCTGATGCTCGACAAGCATAACTAGAACGGCCTAGGGGAAAAGTACGCACACCGTTGTAATCGGGCGAGTTTCTACTTTCAGATGCAACAGAAATTTTGCGGATTGGTCAATCCGTTCGCGAGATATGGCAGTTTGGAGGTAAGAAACGCTTGAGAAACTCAAAATTTTTACAGTTCTGATGCTCGAAACGAATAACTAGAACGGGCTAGGGGAAAAGTACGCATACCGTTGTAATCGGGCGAGTTTCTACTTTCAGATGCAACAGAAATTTTGCGGATTGGTCAATCCGTTCGCGAGATATGGCAGTTTGGAGGTAAGAAACGCTTGAGAAACTCAAAATTTTCGCAGTTCTGATGCTCGACAAGCATAACTAGAACGGCCTAGGGGAAAAGTACGCACACCGTTGTAATCGGGCGAGTTTCTACTTTCAGATGCAACAGAAATTTTGCGGATTGGTCAATCCGTTCGCGAGATATGGCAGTTTGGAGGTAAGCAACGCTTGAGAAACTCAAAATTTTCGCAGTTCTGTTGCTCGAAACGAATAACTAGAACGGGCTAGGGGAAAAGTACGCATACAGTTGTAATCGGGCGAATTTCTACTTTCAGATGCAACAGAAATTTTGCGGATTGGTCAATCCGTTCGCGAGATATGGCAGTTTGGATGTAAGAAACGCTCGAGAAACTCAAAATTTTCGCAGTTCTGATGCTCGAAACGAATAACTAGAACGGCCTAGGGGAAAAGTACGCACACCGTTGTAATCGGGCGACTTTCTACTTTCAGATGCAACAGAAATTTTGCGGATTGGTCAATCCGTTCGCGAGATATGGCAGTTTGGAGGTAAGAAACGCTTGAGAAACTCAAAATTTTCACAGTTCTGATGCTCGAAACGAATAACTAGAACGGCCTAGGGGAAAAGTACGCATACCGTTGTAATCGGGCGAGTTTCTACTTTCAGATGCAACAGAAATTTTGCGGATTGGTCAATCCGTTCGCGAGATATGGCAGTTTGGAGGTAAGCAACGCTTGAAAAACTCAAAATTTTCGCAGTTCTGTTGCTCGAAACGAATAACTAGAACGGGCTAGGGGAAAAGTACGCATACCGTTGTAATCGGGCGAGTTTCTACTTTCAGATGCAACAGAAATTTTGCGGATTGGTCGATCCGTTCGCGAGATATGGCAGTTTGGAAGTAAGACTCGCTTGAGAAACTCAAAATTTTCGCAGTTCTGATGCTCGAAACGAATAACTAGAACGGCCTAGGGGAAAAGTACGCATACCGTTGCAATCGGGCGAGTTTCTACTTTCAGATGCAACAGAAATTTTGCGGATTGGTCAATCCGTTCGCGAGATATGGCAGTTTGGAGGTAAGAAACGCTTGAGAAACTCAAAATTTTCGCAGTTCTGATGCTCGACAAGCATAACTAGAACGGCCTAGGGGAAAAGTACGCACACCGTTGTAATCGGGCGAGTTTCTACTTTCAGATGCAACAGAAATTTTGCGGATTGGTCAATCCGTTCGCGAGATATGGCAGTTTGGAGGTAAGAAACGCTTGAGAAACTCAAAATTTTCACAGTTCTGATGATCGAAACGAATAACTAGAACGGCCTAGGGGAAAAGTACGCACACCGTTGTAATCGGGCGAGTTTCTACTTTCAGATGCAACAGAAATTTTGCGGATTGGTCAATCCGTTCGCGAGATATGGCAGTTTGGAGGTAAGAAACGCTTGAGAAACTCAAAATTTTCACAGTTCTGATGCTCGAAACGAATAACTAGAACGGGCTAGGGGAAAAGTACGCATACCGTTGTAATCGGGCGAGTTTCTACTTTCAGATGCAACAGAAATTTTGCGGATTGGTCAATCCGTTCGCGAGATATGGCAGTTTGGAGGTAAGAAACGCTTGAGAAACTCAAAATTTTCGCAGTTCTGATGCTCGACAAGCATAACTAGAACGGCCTAGGGGAAAAGTACGCACACCGTTGTAATCGGGCGAGTTTCTACTTTCAGATGCAACAGAAATTTTGCGGATTGGTCAATCCGTTCGCGAGATATGGCAGTTTGGAGGTAAGCAACGCTTGAGAAACTCAAAATTTTCGCAGTTCTGTTGCTCGAAACGAATAACTAGAACGGGCTAGGGGAAAAGTACGCATACAGTTGTAATCGGGCGAATTTCTACTTTCAGATGCAACAGAAATTTTGCGGATTGGTCAATCCGTTCGCGAGATATGGCAGTTTGGATGTAAGAAACGCTCGAGAAACTCAAAATTTTCGCAGTTCTGATGCTCGAAACGAATAACTAGAACGGCCTAGGGGAAAAGTACGCACACCGTTGTAATCGGGCGACTTTCTACTTTCAGATGCAACAGAAATTTTGCGGATTGGTCAATCCGTTCGCGAGATATGGCAGTTTGGAAGTAAGACTCGCTTGAGAAACTCAAAATTTTCGCAGTTCTGATGCTCGAAACGAATAACTAGAACGGCCTAGGGGAAAAGTACGCATACCGTTGCAATCGGGCGAGTTTCTACTTTCAGATGCAACAGAAATTTTGCGGATTGGTCAATCCGTTCGCGAGATATGGCAGTTTGGATGTAAGAAACGCTTGAGAAACTCAAAATTTTCGCAGTTCTGATGCTCGAAACGAATAACTAGAACGGCCTAGGGGAAAAGTACGCATAGTGTTGTAATCGGGCGAGTTTCTACTTTCAGATGCAACAGAAATTTTGCGGATTGGTCAATCCGTTCGCGAGATATGGCAGTTTGGAGGTAAGAAACGCTCTAGAAACTCAAAATTTTCGCAGTTCTCATGCTCGACAAGCATAACTAGAACGGCCCAGGGGAAAAGTACGCACACCGTTGTAATCGGCCGAGTTTCTACCTTCAGATGCAACAGAAATTTTGCGGATTGGTCAATCCGTTCGCGAGATATGGCAGTTTGGAGGTAAGCAACGCTTGAGAAACTCAAAATTTTCGCAGTTCTGATGCTCGAAACGAATAACTAGAACGGCCTAGGGTAAAAGTACGCACAGTGTTGTAATCGGGCGAGTTTCTACTTTCAGATGCAACAGAAATTTTGCGGATTGATCAATCCGTTCGCGAGATATGGCAGTTTGGAAGTAAGAAACGCTTGAGAAACTCAAAATTTTCGCAGTTCTGATGCTCGAAACGAATAACTAGAACGGCCTAGGGGAAGACTACGCAAAGTGTTGTAGTCGGGGGAGTTTCTACTTTCAGATGCAACAGAAATTTTGCGGATTGGTCAATCCGTTCGCGAGATATGGCAGTTTGGAGGTAAGAAACGCTTGAGAAACTCAAAATTTTCGCAGTTCTGATGCTCGACAAGCATAACTAGAACGGCCTAGGGGAAAAGTACGCACACCGTTGTAATCGGGCGAGTTTCTACTTTCAGATGCAACAGAAATTTTGCGGATTGGTCAATCCGTTCGCGAGATATGGCAGTTTGGAGGTAAGAAACGCTTGAGAAACTCAAAATTTTCACAGTTCTGATGATCGAAACGAATAACTAGAACGGCCTAGGGGAAAAGTACGCACACCGTTGTAATCGGGCGAGTTTCTACTTTCAGATGCAACAGAAATTTTGCGGATTGGTCAATCCGTTCGCGAGATATGGCAGTTTGGAGGTAAGAAACGCTTGAGAAACTCAAAATTTTCACAGTTCTGATGCTCGAAACGAATAACTAGAACGGGCTAGGGGAAAAGTACGCATACCGTTGTAATCGGGCGAGTTTCTACTTTCAGATGCAACAGAAATTTTGCGGATTGGTCAATCCGTTCGCGAGATATGGCAGTTTGGAGGTAAGAAACGCTTGAGAAACTCAAAATTTTCGCAGTTCTGATGCTCGACAAGCATAACTAGAACGGCCTAGGGGAAAAGTACGCACACCGTTGTAATCGGGCGAGTTTCTACTTTCAGATGCAACAGAAATTTTGCGGATTGGTCAATCCGTTCGCGAGATATGGCAGTTTGGAGGTAAGCAACGCTTGAGAAACTCAAAATTTTCGCAGTTCTGTTGCTCGAAACGAATAACTAGAACGGGCTAGGGGAAAAGTACGCATACAGTTGTAATCGGGCGAATTTCTACTTTCAGATGCAACAGAAATTTTGCGGATTGGTCAATCCGTTCGCGAGATATGGCAGTTTGGATGTAAGAAACGCTCGAGAAACTCAAAATTTTCGCAGTTCTGATGCTCGAAACGAATAACTAGAACGGCCTAGGGGAAAAGTACGCACACCGTTGTAATCGGGCGACTTTCTACTTTCAGATGCAACAGAAATTTTGCGGATTGGTCAATCCGTTCGCGAGATATGGCAGTTTGGAAGTAAGACTCGCTTGAGAAACTCAAAATTTTCGCAGTTCTGATGCTCGAAACGAATAACTAGAACGGCCTAGGGGAAAAGTACGCATACCGTTGCAATCGGGCGAGTTTCTACTTTCAGATGCAACAGAAATTTTGCGGATTGGTCAATCCGTTCGCGAGATATGGCAGTTTGGATGTAAGAAACGCTTGAGAAACTCAAAATTTTCGCAGTTCTGATGCTCGAAACGAATAACTAGAACGGCCTAGGGGAAAAGTACGCATAGTGTTGTAATCGGGCGAGTTTCTACTTTCAGATGCAACAGAAATTTTGCGGATTGGTCAATCCGTTCGCGAGATATGGCAGTTTGGAGGTAAGAAACGCTCTAGAAACTCAAAATTTTCGCAGTTCTCATGCTCGACAAGCATAACTAGAACGGCCCAGGGGAAAAGTACGCACACCGTTGTAATCGGCCGAGTTTCTACCTTCAGATGCAACAGAAATTTTGCGGATTGGTCAATCCGTTCGCGAGATATGGCAGTTTGGAGGTAAGCAACGCTTGAGAAACTCAAAATTTTCGCAGTTCTGATGCTCGAAACGAATAACTAGAACGGCCTAGGGTAAAAGTACGCACAGTGTTGTAATCGGGCGAGTTTCTACTTTCAGATGCAACAGAAATTTTGCGGATTGATCAATCCGTTCGCGAGATATGGCAGTTTGGAAGTAAGAAACGCTTGAGAAACTCAAAATTTTCGCAGTTCTGATGCTCGAAACGAATAACTAGAACGGCCTAGGGGAAGACTACGCAAAGTGTTGTAGTCGGGGGAGTTTCTACTTTCAGATGCAACAGAAATTTTGCGGATTGGTCAATCCGTTCGCGAGATATGTCAGTTTGGAGGTAAGAAACGCTCGAGAAACTCAAAATTTTCGCTGTTCTGATGCTCGACAAGCATAACTAGAACGGCCTAGGGGAAAAGTACGCACACCGCTGTAATCGGGCGAGTTTCTACTTTCACATGCAACAGAAATTTTGCGGATTGATCAATCCGTTCCCGAGATATGGCAGTCTGCATGTAAGCAACGCTTGAAAAACTCAAAATTTTCGCAGTTCTGTTGCTCGAAACGAATAACTAGAACGGGCTAGGGGAAAAGTACGCATACCGTTGTAATCGGGCGAGTTTCTACTTTCAGATGCAACAGAAATTTTGCGGATTGGTCAATCCGTTCGCGAGATATGGCAGTTTGGAGGTAAGCAACGCTTGAAAAACTCAAAATTTTCGCAGTTCTGTTGCTCGAAACGAATAACTAGAACGGGCTAGGGGAAAAGTACGCTTACCGTTGTAATCGGGCGAGTTTCTACTTTCAGATGCAACAGAAATTTTGCGGATTGGTCAATCCGTTCGCGAGATATGGCAGTTTGGAAGTAAGACTCGCTTGAGAAACTCAAAATTTTCGCAGTTCTGATGCTCGAAACGAATAACTAGAACGGCCTAGGGGAAAAGTACGCATACCGTTGCAATCGGGCGAGTTTCTACTTTCAGATGCAACAGAAATTTTGCGGATTGGTCAGTCCGTTCGCGAGATATGGCAGTTTGGAGGTAAGAAACGCTTGAGAAACTCAAAATTTTCGCAGTTCTGATGCTCGACAAGCATAACTAGAACGGCCTAGGGGAAAAGTACGCACACCGTTGTAATCGTGCGAGTTTCTACTTTCAGATGCAACAGAAATTTTGCGGATTGGTCAATCCGTTCGCGAGATATGGCAGTTTGGATGTAAGCAACGCTTGAAAAACTCAAAATTTTCGCAGTTCTGTTGCTCGAAACGAATAACTAGAACGGGCTAGGGGAAAAGTACGCATACCGTTGTAATCGGGCGAGTTTCTACTTTCTGATGCAACAGAAATTTTGCGGATTGGTCAATCCGTTCGCGAGATATGGCAGTTTGGGAGTAAGCAACGCTTGAAAAACTCAAAATTTTCGCAGTTCTGTTGCTCGAAACGAATAACTAGAACGGGCTAGGGGAAAAGTACGCACACCGTTGTAATCGGGCGAGTTTCTACTTTCAGATGCATCAGAAATTTTGCGGATTGAACAATCCGTTCGCGAGATGTGGCAGTTTGTAGGTGAGAAACGATTGAGAAACTCAAAATTTTCGCAGTTCTGATGCTCGAAACGAATAACTAGAACGGCCTAGGGGAAAAGTACGCATAGTGTTGTAATCGGGCGAGTTTCTACTTTCAGATGCAACAGAAATTTTGCGGATTGGTCAATCCGTTCGCGAGATATGGCAGTTTGGAGGTAAGAAACGCTCTAGAAACTCAAAATTTTCGCAGTTCTCATGCTCGACAAGCATAACTAGAACGGCCCAGGGGAAAAGTACGCACACCGTTGTAATCGGCCGAGTTTCTACCTTCAGATGCAACAGAAATTTTGCGGATTGGTCAATCCGTTCGCGAGATATGGCAGTTTGGAGGTAAGCAACGCTTGAGAAACTCAAAATTTTCGCAGTTCTGATGCTCGAAACGAATAACTAGAACGGCCTAGGGTAAAAGTACGCACAGTGTTGTAATCGGGCGAGTTTCTACTTTCAGATGCAACAGAAATTTTGCGGATTGATCAATCCGTTCGCGAGATATGGCAGTTTGGAAGTAAGAAACGCTTGAGAAACTCAAAATTTTCGCAGTTCTGATGCTCGAAACGAATAACTAGAACGGCCTAGGGGAAGACTACGCAAAGTGTTGTAGTCGGGGGAGTTTCTACATTCAGATGCAACAGAAATTTTGCGGATTGGTCAATCCGTTCGCGAGATATGTCAGTTTGGAGGTAAGAAACGCTCGAGAAACTCAAAATTTTCGCTGTTCTGATGCTCGACAAGCATAACTAGAACGGCCTAGGGGAAAAGTACGCACACCGCTGTAATCGGGCGAGTTTCTACTTTCACATGCAACAGAAATTTTGCGGATTGATCAATCCGTTCCCGAGATATGGCAGTCTGCATGTAAGCAACGCTTGAAAAACTCAAAATTTTCGCAGTTCTGTTGCTCGAAACGAATAACTAGAACGGGCTAGGGGAAAAGTACGCATACCGTTGTAATCGGGCGAGTTTCTACTTTCAGATGCAACAGAAATTTTGCGGATTGGTCAATCCGTTCGCGAGATATGGCAGTTTGGAGGTAAGCAACGCTTGAAAAACTCAAAATTTTCGCAGTTCTGTTGCTCGAAACGAATAACTAGAACGGGCTAGGGGAAAAGTACGCTTACCGTTGTAATCGGGCGAGTTTCTACTTTCAGATGCAACAGAAATTTTGCGGATTGGTCAATCCGTTCGCGAGATATGGCAGTTTGGAAGTAAGACTCGCTTGAGAAACTCAAAATTTTCGCAGTTCTGATGCTCGAAACGAATAACTAGAACGGCCTAGGGGAAAAGTACGCATACCGTTGCAATCGGGCGAGTTTCTACTTTCAGATGCAACAGAAATTTTGCGGATTGGTCAGTCCGTTCGCGAGATATGGCAGTTTGGAGGTAAGAAACGCTTGAGAAACTCAAAATTTTCGCAGTTCTGATGCTCGACAAGCATAACTAGAACGGCCTAGGGGAAAAGTACGCACACCGTTGTAATCGTGCGAGTTTCTACTTTCAGATGCAACAGAAATTTTGCGGATTGGTCAATCCGTTCGCGAGATATGGCAGTTTGGATGTAAGCAACGCTTGAAAAACTCAAAATTTTCGCAGTTCTGTTGCTCGAAACGAATAACTAGAACGGGCTAGGGGAAAAGTACGCATACCGTTGTAATCGGGCGAGTTTCTACTTTCTGATGCAACAGAAATTTTGCGGATTGGTCAATCCGTTCGCGAGATATGGCAGTTTGGGAGTAAGCAACGCTTGAAAAACTCAAAATTTTCGCAGTTCTGTTGCTCGAAACGAATAACTAGAACGGGCTAGGGGAAAAGTACGCACACCGTTGTAATCGGGCGAGTTTCTACTTTCAGATGCATCAGAAATTTTGCGGATTGAACAATCCGTTCGCGAGATGTGGCAGTTTGTAGGTGAGAAACGATTGAGAAACTCAAAATTTTCGCAGTTCTGATGCTCGAAACGAATAACTAGAACGGCCTAGGGGAAAAGTACGCATACCGTTGTAATCGGGCGAGTTTCTACCTTCAGATGCAACAGAAATTTTGCGGATTGGTCAATCCGTTCGCGAGATATGGCAGTTTGGAAGTAAGACTCGCTTGAGAAACTCAAAATTTTCGCAGTTCTGATGCTCGAAACGAATAACTAGAACGGCCTAGGGGAAAAGTACGCATACCGTTTCAATCGGGCGAGTTTCTACTTTCAGATGCAACAGAAATTTTGCGGATTGGTCAATCCGTTCGCGAGATATGGCAGTTTGGAGGTAAGAAACGCTTGAGAAACTCAAAATTTTCGCAGTTCTGATGCTCGAAACGAATAACTAGAACGGCCTAGGGGAAAAGTACGCACAGTGTTGTAATCGGGCGAGTTTCTACTTTCAGATGCAACAGAAATTTTGCGGATTGATCAATCCGTTCGCGAGATATGGCAGTTTGGAAGTAAGAAACGCTTGAGAAACTCAAAATTTTCGCAGTTCTGATGCTCGAAACGAATAACTAGAACGGCCTAGGGGAAAAGTACGCATAGTGTTGTAGTCGGGGGAGTTTCTACTTTCAGATGCAACAGAAATTTTGCGGATTGGTCAATCCGTTCGCGAGATATGGCAGTTTGGAGCAAAGAAACGCTCGAGAAACTCAAAATTTTTGCAGTTCTGATGCTCGACAAGCATAACTAGAACGGCCTAGGGGAAAAGTACGCACACCGTTGTAATCGTGCGAGTTTCTACTTTCAGATGCAACAGAAATTTTGCGGATTGGTCAATCCGTTCGCGAGATATGGCAGTTTGGAGGTAAGCAACGCTTGAAAAACTCAAAATTTTCGCAGTTCTGATGCTCGACAAGCATAACTAGAACGGCCTAGGGGAAAAGTACGCACACCGTTGTAATCGGGCGAGTTTCTACTTTCAGATGCAACAGAAATTTTGCGGATTGGTCAATCCGTTCGCGAGATATGGCAGTTTGGAAGTAAGAAACGCTTGAGAAACTCAAAATTTTCACAGTTCTGATGCTCGAAACGAATAACTAGAACGGGCTAGGGGAAAAGTACGCATACCGTTGTAATCGGGCGAGTTTCTACTTTCAGATGCATCAGAAATTTTGCGGATTGGACAATCCGTTCGCGAGATGTGGCAGTTTGTAGGTGAGAAACGATTGAGAAACTCAAAATTTTCGCAGTTCTGATGCTCGAAACGAATAACTAGAACGGCCTAGGGGAAAAGTACGCATACCGTTGTAATCGGGCGAGTTTCTACCTTCAGATGCAACAGAAATTTTGCGGATTGGTCAATCCGTTCGCGAGATATGGCAGTTTGGAAGTAAGACTCGCTTGAGAAACTCAAAATTTTCGCAGTTCTGATGCTCGAAACGAATAACTAGAACGGCCTAGGGGAAAAGTACGCATACCGTTTCAATCGGGCGAGTTTCTACTTTCAGATGCAACAGAAATTTTGCGGATTGGTCAATCCGTTCGCGAGATATGGCAGTTTGGAGGTAAGAAACGCTTGAGAAACTCAAAATTTTCGCAGTTCTGATGCTCGACAAGCATAACTAGAACGGCCTAGGGGAAAAGTACGCACACCGTTGTAATCGGGCGAGTTTCTACTTTCAGATGCAACAGAAATTTTGCGGATTGGTCAATCCGTTCGCGAGATATGGCAGTTTGGAGGTAAGAAACGCTTGAGAAACTCAAAACTTTCACAGTTCTGATGCTCGAAACGAATAACTAGAACGGGCTAGGGGAAAAGTACGCATACCGTTGTAATCGGGCGAGTTTCTACTTTCAGATGCAACAGAAATTTTGCGGATTGGTCAATCCGTTCGCGAGATATGGCAGTTTGGAGGTAAGAAACGCTTGAGAAACTCAAAATTTTCGCAGTTCTGATGCTCGACAAGCATAACTAGAACGGCCTAGGGGAAAAGTACGCACACCGTTGTAATCGGGCGAGTTTCTACTTTCAGATGCAACAGAAATTTTGCGGATTGGTCAATCCGTTCGCGAGATATGGCAGTTTGGAGGTAAGCAACGCTTGAGAAACTCAAAATTTTCGCAGTTCTGTTGCTCGAAACGAATAACTAGAACGGGCTAGGGGAAAAGTACGCATACAGTTGTAATCGGGCGAATTTCTACTTTCAGATGCAACAGAAATTTTGCGGATTGGTCAATCCGTTCGCGAGATATGGCAGTTTGGATGTAAGAAACGCTCGAGAAACTCAAAATTTTCGCAGTTCTGATGCTCGAAACGAATAACTAGAACGGCCTAGGGGAAAAGTACGCACACCGTTGTAATCGGGCGACTTTCTACTTTCAGATGCAACAGAAATTTTGCGGATTGGTCAATCCGTTCGCGAGATATGGCAGTTTGGAGGTAAGAAACGCTTGAGAAACTCAAAATTTTCACAGTTCTGATGCTCGAAACGAATAACTAGAACGGCCTAGGGGAAAAGTACGCATACCGTTGTAATCGGGCGAGTTTCTACTTTCAGATGCAACAGAAATTTTGCGGATTGGTCAATCCGTTCGCGAGATATGGCAGTTTGGAGGTAAGCAACGCTTGAAAAACTCAAAATTTTCGCAGTTCTGTTGCTCGAAACGAATAACTAGAACGGGCTAGGGGAAAAGTACGCATACCGTTGTAATCGGGCGAGTTTCTACTTTCAGATGCAACAGAAATTTTGCGGATTGGTCAATCCGTTCGCGAGATATGGCAGTTTGGAAGTAAGACTCGCTTGAGAAACTCAAAATTTTCGCAGTTCTGATGCTCGAAACGAATAACTAGAACGGCCTAGGGGAAAAGTACGCATACCGTTGCAATCGGGCGAGTTTCTACTTTCAGATGCAACAGAAATTTTGCGGATTGGTCAATCCGTTCGCGAGATATGGCAGTTTGGATGTAAGAAACGCTTGAGAAACTCAAAATTTTCGCAGTTCTGATGCTCGAAACGAATAACTAGAACGGCCTAGGGGAAAAGTACGCATAGTGTTGTAATCGGGCGAGTTTCTACTTTCAGATGCAACAGAAATTTTGCGGATTGGTCAATCCGTTCGCGAGATATGGCAGTTTGGAGGTAAGAAACGCTCTAGAAACTCAAAATTTTCGCAGTTCTCATGCTCGACAAGCATAACTAGAACGGCCCAGGGGAAAAGTACGCACACCGTTGTAATCGGCCGAGTTTCTACCTTCAGATGCAACAGAAATTTTGCGGATTGGTCAATCCGTTCGCGAGATATGGCAGTTTGGAAGTAAGACTCGCTTGAGAAACTCAAAATTTTCGCAGTTCTGATGCTCGAAACGAATAACTAGAACGGCCTAGGGGAAAAGTACGCATACCGTTGTAATCGGGCGAGTTTCTACCTTCAGATGCAACAGAAATTTTGCGGATTGGTCAATCCGTTCGCGAGATATGGCAGTTTGGAAGTAAGACTCGCTTGAGAAACTCAAAATTTTCGCAGTTCTGATGCTCGAAACGAATAACTAGAACGGCCTAGGGGAAAAGTACGCATACCGTTTCAATCGGGCGAGTTTCTACTTTCAGATGCAACAGAAATTTTGCGGATTGGTCAATCCGTTCGCGAGATATGGCAGTTTGGAGGTAAGAAACGCTTGAGAAACTCAAAATTTTCGCAGTTCTGATGCTCGAAACGAATAACTAGAACGGCCTAGGGGAAAAGTACGCACAGTGTTGTAATCGGGCGAGTTTCTACTTTCAGATGCAACAGAAATTTTGCGGATTGATCAATCCGTTCGCGAGATATGGCAGTTTGGAAGTAAGAAACGCTTGAGAAACTCAAAATTTTCGCAGTTCTGATGCTCGAAACGAATAACTAGAACGGCCTAGGGGAAAAGTACGCATAGTGTTGTAGTCGGGGGAGTTTCTACTTTCAGATGCAACAGAAATTTTGCGGATTGGTCAATCCGTTCGCGAGATATGGCAGTTTGGAGGTAAGAAACGCTCGAGAAACTCAAAATTTTCGCAGTTCTGATGCTCGACAAGCATAACTAGAACGGCCTAGGGGAAAAGTACGCACACCGTTGTAATCGTGCGAGTTTCTACTTTCAGATGCAACAGAAATTTTGCGGATTGGTCAATCCGTTCGCGAGATATGGCAGTTTGGAGGTAAGCAACGCTTGAAAAACTCAAAATTTTCGCAGTTCTGATGCTCGACAAGCATAACTAGAACGGCCTAGGGGAAAAGTACGCACACCGTTGTAATCGGGCGAGTTTCTACTTTCAGATGCAACAGAAATTTTGCGGATTGGTCAATCCGTTCGCGAGATATGGCAGTTTGGAGGTAAGAAACGCTTGAGAAACTCAAAATTTTCACAGTTCTGATGCTCGAAACGAATAACTAGAACGGGCTAGGGGAAAAGTACGCATACCGTTGTAATCGGGCGAGTTTCTACTTT
This sequence comes from Ptiloglossa arizonensis, assembly GCF_051014685.1. Taxonomy (NCBI): domain Eukaryota; kingdom Metazoa; phylum Arthropoda; class Insecta; order Hymenoptera; family Colletidae; genus Ptiloglossa; species Ptiloglossa arizonensis. Next base: position 149,447 of record NW_027479003.1, read on the forward strand.
CAGATGCATCAGAAATTTTGCGGATTGGACAATCCGTTCGCGAGATGTGGCAGTTTGTAGGTGAGAAACGATTGAGAAACTCAAAATTTTCGCAGTTCTGATGCTCGAAACGAATAACTAGAACGGCCTAGGGGAAAAGTACGCATACCGTTGTAATCGGGCGAGTTTCTACCTTCAGATGCAACAGAAATTTTGCGGATTGGTCAATCCGTTCGCGAGATATGGCAGTTCGGAAGTAAGACTCGCTTGAGAAACTCAAAATTTTCGCAGTTCTGATGCTCGAAACGAATAACTAGAACGGCCTAGGGGAAAAGTACGCATACCGTTTCAATCGGGCGAGTTTCTACTTTCAGATGCAACAGAAATTTTGCGGATTGGTCAATCCGTTCGCGAGATATGGCAGTTTGGAGGTAAGAAACGCTTGAGAAACTCAAAATTTTCGCAGTTCTGATGCTCGACAAGCATAACTAGAACGGCCTAGGGGAAAAGTACGCACACCGTTGTAATCGGGCGAGTTTCTACTTTCAGATGCAACAGAAATTTTGCGGATTGGTCAATCCGTTCGCGAGATATGGCAGTTTGGAGGTAAGCAACGCTTGAGAAACTCAAAATTTTCGCAGTTCTGTTGCTCGAAACGAATAACTAGAACGGGCTAGGGGAAAAGTACGCATACAGTTGTAATCGGGCGAATTTCTACTTTCAGATGCAACAGAAATTTTGCGGATTGGTCAATCCGTTCGCGAGATATGGCAGTTTGGATGTAAGAAACGCTCGAGAAACTCAAAATTTTCGCAGTTCTGATGCTCGAAACGAATAACTAGAACGGCCTAGGGGAAAAGTACGCACACCGTTGTAATCGGGCGACTTTCTACTTTCAGATGCAACAGAAATTTTGCGGATTGGTCAATCCGTTCGCGAGATATGGCAGTTTGGAGGTAAGAAACGCTTGAGAAACTCAAAATTTTCACAGTTCTGATGCTCGAAACGAATAACTAGAACGGCCTAGGGGAAAAGTACGCATACCGTTGTAATCGGGCGAGTTTCTACTTTCAGATGCAACAGAAATTTTGCGGATTGGTCAATCCGTTCGCGAGATATGGCAGTTTGGAGGTAAGCAACGCTTGAAAAACTCAAAATTTTCGCAGTTCTGTTGCTCGAAACGAATAACTAGAACGGGCTAGGGGAAAAGTACGCATACCGTTGTAATCGGGCTAGTTTCTACTTTCAGATGCAACAGAAATTTTGCGGATTGGTCAATCCGTTCGCGAGATATGGCAGTTTGGAAGTAAGACTCGCTTGAGAAACTCAAAATTTTCGCAGTTCTGATGCTCGAAACGAATAACTAGAACGGCCTAGGGGAAAAGTACGCATACCGTTGCAATCGGGCGAGTTTCTACTTTCAGATGCAACAGAAATTTTGCGGATTGGTCAATCCGTTCGCGAGATATGGCAGTTTGGATGTAAGAAACGCTTGAGAAACTCAAAATTTTCGCAGTTCTGATGCTCGAAACGAATAACTAGAACGGCCTAGGGGAAAAGTACGCATAGTGTTGTAATCGGGCGAGTTTCTACTTTCAGATGCAACAGAAATTTTGCGGATTGGTCAATCCGTTCGCGAGATATGGCAGTTTGGAGGTAAGAAACGCTCTAGAAACTCAAAATTTTCGCAGTTCTCATGCTCGACAAGCATAACTAGAACGGCCCAGGGGAAAAGTACGCACACCGTTGTAATCGGCCGAGTTTCTACCTTCAGATGCAACAGAAATTTTGCGGATTGGTCAATCCGTTCGCGAGATATGGCAGTTTGGAAGTAAGACTCGCTTGAGAAACTCAAAATTTTCGCAGTTCTGATGCTCGAAACGAATAACTAGAACGGCCTAGGGGAAAAGTACGCATACCGTTGTAATCGGGCGAGTTTCTACCTTCAGATGCAACAGAAATTTTGCGGATTGGTCAATCCGTTCGCGAGATATGGCAGTTTGGAAGTAAGACTCGCTTGAGAAACTCAAAATTTTCGCAGTTCTGATGCTCGAAACGAATAACTAGAACGGCCTAGGGGAAAAGTACGCATACCGTTTCAATCGGGCGAGTTTCTACTTTCAGATGCAACAGAAATTTTGCGGATTGGTCAATCCGTTCGCGAGATATGGCAGTTTGGAGGTAAGAAACGCTTGAGAAACTCAAAATTTTCACAGTTCTGATGATCGAAACGAATAACTAGAACGGCCTAGGGGAAAAGTACGCACACCGTTGTAATCGGGCGAGTTTCTACTTTCAGATGCAACAGAAATTTTGCGGATTGGTCAATCCGTTCGCGAGATATGGCAGTTTGGAGGTAAGAAACGCTTGAGAAACTCAAAATTTTCACAGTTCTGATGCTCGAAACGAATAACTAGAACGGGCTAGGGGAAAAGTACGCATACCGTTGTAATCGGGCGAGTTTCTACTTTCAGATGCAACAGAAATTTTGCGGATTGGTCAATCCGTTCGCGAGATATGGCAGTTTGGAGGTAAGAAACGCTTGAGAAACTCAAAATTTTCACAGTTCTGATGATCGAAACGAATAACTAGAACGGCCTAGGGGAAAAGTACGCACACCGTTGTAATCGGGCGAGTTTCTACTTTCAGATGCAACAGAAATTTTGCGGATTGGTCAATCCGTTCGCGAGATATGGCAGTTTGGAGGTAAGAAACGCTCTAGAAACTCAAAATTTTCGCAGTTCTCATGCTCGACAAGCATAACTAGAACGGCCCAGGGGAAAAGTACGCACACCGTTGTAATCGGCCGAGTTTCTACCTTCAGATGCAACAGAAATTTTGCGGATTGGTCAATCCGTTCGCGAGATATGGCAGTTTGGAAGTAAGACTCGCTTGAGAAACTCAAAATTTTCGCAGTTCTGATGCTCGAAACGAATAACTAGAACGGCCTAGGGGAAAAGTACGCATACCGTTGTAATCGGGCGAGTTTCTACCTTCAGATGCAACAGAAATTTTGCGGATTGGTCAATCCGTTCGCGAGATATGGCAGTTTGGAAGTAAGACTCGCTTGAGAAACTCAAAATTTTCGCAGTTCTGATGCTCGAAACGAATAACTAGAACGGCCTAGGGGAAAAGTACGCATACCGTTTCAATCGGGCGAGTTTCTACATTCAGATGCAACAGAAATTTTGCGGATTGGTCAATCCGTTCGCGAGATATGGCAGTTTGGAGGTAAGAAACGCTTGAGAAACTCAAAATTTTCGCAGTTCTGATGCTCGACAAGCATAACTAGAACGGCCTAGGGGAAAAGTACGCACACCGTTGTAATCGGGCGAGTTTCTACTTTCAGATGCAACAGAAATTTTGCGGATTGGTCAATCCGTTCGCGAGATATGGCAGTTTGGAGGTAAGAAACGCTTGAGAAACTCAAAATTTTCACAGTTCTGATGATCGAAACGAATAACTAGAACGGCCTAGGGGAAAAGTACGCACACCGTTGTAATCGGGCGAGTTTCTACTTTCAGATGCAACAGAAATTTTGCGGATTGGTCAATCCGTTCGCGAGATATGGCAGTTCGGAAGTAAGACTCGCTTGAGAAACTCAAAATTTTCGCAGTTCTGATGCTCGAAACGAATAACTAGAACGGCCTAGGGGAAAAGTACGCATACCGTTTCAATCGGGCGAGTTTCTACTTTCAGATGCAACAGAAATTTTGCGGATTGGTCAATCCGTTCGCGAGATATGGCAGTTTGGAGGTAAGAAACGCTTGAGAAACTCAAAATTTTCGCAGTTCTGATGCTCGACAAGCATAACTAGAACGGCCTAGGGGAAAAGTACGCACACCGTTGTAATCGGGCGAGTTTCTACTTTCAGATGCAACAGAAATTTTGCGGATTGGTCAATCCGTTCGCGAGATATGGCAGTTTGGAGGTAAGCAACGCTTGAGAAACTCAAAATTTTCGCAGTTCTGTTGCTCGAAACGAATAACTAGAACGGGCTAGGGGAAAAGTACGCATACAGTTGTAATCGGGCGAATTTCTACTTTCAGATGCAACAGAAATTTTGCGGATTGGTCAATCCGTTCGCGAGATATGGCAGTTTGGATGTAAGAAACGCTCGAGAAACTCAAAATTTTCGCAGTTCTGATGCTCGAAACGAATAACTAGAACGGCCTAGGGGAAAAGTACGCACACCGTTGTAATCGGGCGACTTTCTACTTTCAGATGCAACAGAAATTTTGCGGATTGGTCAATCCGTTCGCGAGATATGGCAGTTTGGAGGTAAGAAACGCTTGAGAAACTCAAAATTTTCACAGTTCTGATGCTCGAAACGAATAACTAGAACGGCCTAGGGGAAAAGTACGCATACCGTTGTAATCGGGCGAGTTTCTACTTTCAGATGCAACAGAAATTTTGCGGATTGGTCAATCCGTTCGCGAGATATGGCAGTTTGGAGGTAAGCAACGCTTGAAAAACTCAAAATTTTCGCAGTTCTGTTGCTCGAAACGAATAACTAGAACGGGCTAGGGGAAAAGTACGCATACCGTTGTAATCGGGCTAGTTTCTACTTTCAGATGCAACAGAAATTTTGCGGATTGGTCAATCCGTTCGCGAGATATGGCAGTTTGGAAGTAAGACTCGCTTGAGAAACTCAAAATTTTCGCAGTTCTGATGCTCGAAACGAATAACTAGAACGGCCTAGGGGAAAAGTACGCATACCGTTGCAATCGGGCGAGTTTCTACTTTCAGATGCAACAGAAATTTTGCGGATTGGTCAATCCGTTCGCGAGATATGGCAGTTTGGATGTAAGAAACGCTTGAGAAACTCAAAATTTTCGCAGTTCTGATGCTCGAAACGAATAACTAGAACGGCCTAGGGGAAAAGTACGCATAGTGTTGTAATCGGGCGAGTTTCTACTTTCAGATGCAACAGAAATTTTGCGGATTGGTCAATCCGTTCGCGAGATATGGCAGTTTGGAGGTAAGAAACGCTCTAGAAACTCAAAATTTTCGCAGTTCTCATGCTCGACAAGCATAACTAGAACGGCCCAGGGGAAAAGTACGCACACCGTTGTAATCGGCCGAGTTTCTACCTTCAGATGCAACAGAAATTTTGCGGATTGGTCAATCCGTTCGCGAGATATGGCAGTTTGGAAGTAAGACTCGCTTGAGAAACTCAAAATTTTCGCAGTTCTGATGCTCGAAACGAATAACTAGAACGGCCTAGGGGAAAAGTACGCATACCGTTGTAATCGGGCGAGTTTCTACCTTCAGATGCAACAGAAATTTTGCGGATTGGTCAATCCGTTCGCGAGATATGGCAGTTTGGAAGTAAGACTCGCTTGAGAAACTCAAAATTTTCGCAGTTCTGATGCTCGAAACGAATAACTAGAACGGCCTAGGGGAAAAGTACGCATACCGTTTCAATCGGGCGAGTTTCTACTTTCAGATGCAACAGAAATTTTGCGGATTGGTCAATCCGTTCGCGAGATATGGCAGTTTGGAGGTAAGAAACGCTTGAGAAACTCAAAATTTTCACAGTTCTGATGATCGAAACGAATAACTAGAACGGCCTAGGGGAAAAGTACGCACACCGTTGTAATCGGGCGAGTTTCTACTTTCAGATGCAACAGAAATTTTGCGGATTGGTCAATCCGTTCGCGAGATATGGCAGTTTGGAGGTAAGAAACGCTTGAGAAACTCAAAATTTTCACAGTTCTGATGCTCGAAACGAATAACTAGAACGGGCTAGGGGAAAAGTACGCATACCGTTGTAATCGGGCGAGTTTCTACTTTCAGATGCAACAGAAATTTTGGGGATTGGTCAATCCGTTCGCGAGATATGGCAGTTTGGAGGTAAGAAACGCTTGAGAAACTCAAAATTTTCACAGTTCTGATGATCGAAACGAATAACTAGAACGGCCTAGGGGAAAAGTACGCACACCGTTGTAATCGGGCGAGTTTCTACTTTCAGATGCAACAGAAATTTTGCGGATTGGTCAATCCGTTCGCGAGATATGGCAGTTTGGAGGTAAGAAACGCTCTAGAAACTCAAAATTTTCGCAGTTCTCATGCTCGACAAGCATAACTAGAACGGCCCAGGGGAAAAGTACGCACACCGTTGTAATCGGCCGAGTTTCTACCTTCAGATGCAACAGAAATTTTGCGGATTGGTCAATCCGTTCGCGAGATATGGCAGTTTGGAAGTAAGACTCGCTTGAGAAACTCAAAATTTTCGCAGTTCTGATGCTCGAAACGAATAACTAGAACGGCCTAGGGGAAAAGTACGCATACCGTTGTAATCGGGCGAGTTTCTACCTTCAGATGCAACAGAAATTTTGCGGATTGGTCAATCCGTTCGCGAGATATGGCAGTTTGGAAGTAAGACTCGCTTGAGAAACTCAAAATTTTCGCAGTTCTGATGCTCGAAACGAATAACTAGAACGGCCTAGGGGAAAAGTACGCATACCGTTTCAATCGGGCGAGTTTCTACATTCAGATGCAACAGAAATTTTGCGGATTGGTCAATCCGTTCGCGAGATATGGCAGTTTGGAGGTAAGAAACGCTTGAGAAACTCAAAATTTTCGCAGTTCTGATGCTCGACAAGCATAACTAGAACGGCCTAGGGGAAAAGTACGCACACCGTTGTAATCGGGCGAGTTTCTACTTTCAGATGCAACAGAAATTTTGCGGATTGGTCAATCCGTTCGCGAGATATGGCAGTTTGGAGGTAAGAAACGCTTGAGAAACTCAAAATTTTCACAGTTCTGATGATCGAAACGAATAACTAGAACGGCCTAGGGGAAAAGTACGCACACCGTTGTAATCGGGCGAGTTTCTACTTTCAGATGCAACAGAAATTTTGCGGATTGGTCAATCCGTTCGCGAGATATGGCAGTTTGGAGGTAAGAAACGCTTGAGAAACTCAAAATTTTCACAGTTCTGATGCTCGAAACGAATAACTAGAACGGGCTAGGGGAAAAGTACGCACACCGTTGTAATCGGGCGAGTTTCTACTTTCAGATGCAACAGAAATTTTGCGGATTGGTCAATCCGTTCGCGAGATATGGCAGTTTGGAGGTAAGAAACGCTTGAGAAACTCAAAATTTTCGCAGTTCTGATGCTCGACAAGCATAACTAGAACGGCCTAGGGGAAAAGTACGCACACCGTTGTAATCGGGCGAGTTTCTACTTTCAGATGCAACAGAAATTTTGCGGATTGGTCAATCCGTTCGCGAGATATGGCAGTTTGGAGGTAAGCAACGCTTGAGAAACTCAAAATTTTCGCAGTTCTGTTGCTCGAAACGAATAACTAGAACGGGCTAGGGGAAAAGTACGCATACAGTTGTAATCGGGCGAATTTCTACTTTCAGATGCAACAGAAATTTTGCGGATTGGTCAATCCGTTCGCGAGATATGGCAGTTTGGATGTAAGAAACGCTCGAGAAACTCAAAATTTTCGCAGTTCTGATGCTCGAAACGAATAACTAGAACGGCCTAGGGGAAAAGTACGCACACCGTTGTAATCGGGCGACTTTCTACTTTCAGATGCAACAGAAATTTTGCGGACTGGTCAATCCGTTCGCGAGATATGGCAGTTTGGAGGTAAGAAACGCTTGAGAAACTCAAAATTTTCACAGTTCTGATGCTCGAAACGAATAACTAGAACGGCCTAGGGGAAAAGTACGCATACCGTTGTAATCGGGCGAGTTTCTACTTTCAGATGCAACAGAAATTTTGCGGATTGGTCAATCCGTTCGCGAGATATGGCAGTTTGGAGGTAAGCAACGCTTGAAAAACTCAAAATTTTCGCAGTTCTGTTGCTCGAAACGAATAACTAGAACGGGCTAGGGGAAAAGTACGCATACCGTTGTAATCGGGCGAGTTTCTACTTTCAGATGCAACAGAAATTTTGCGGATTGGTCAATCCGTTCGCGAGATATGGCAGTTTGGAAGTAAGACTCGCTTGAGAAACTCAAAATTTTCGCAGTTCTGATGCTCGAAACGAATAACTAGAACGGCCTAGGGGAAAAGTACGCATACCGTTGCAATCGGGCGAGTTTCTACTTTCAGATGCAACAGAAATTTTGCGGACTGGTCAATCCGTTCGCGAGATATGGCAGTTTGGATGTAAGAAACGCTTGAGAAACTCAAAATTTTCGCAGTTCTGATGCTCGAAACGAATAACTAGAACGGCCTAGGGGAAAAGTACGCATAGTGTTGTAATCGGGCGAGTTTCTACTTTCAGATGCAACAGAAATTTTGCGGATTGGTCAATCCGTTCGCGAGATATGGCAGTTTGGAGGTAAGAAACGCTCTAGAAACTCAAAATTTTCGCAGTTCTCATGCTCGACAAGCATAACTAGAACGGCCCAGGGGAAAAGTACGCACACCGTTGTAATCGGCCGAGTTTCTACCTTCAGATGCAACAGAAATTTTGCGGATTGGTCAATCCGTTCGCGAGATATGGCAGTTTGGAAGTAAGACTCGCTTGAGAAACTCAAAATTTTCGCAGTTCTGATGCTCGAAACGAATAACTAGAACTGCCTAGGGGAAAAGTACGCATACCGTTGTAATCGGGCGAGTTTCTACCTTCAGATGCAACAGAAATTTTGCGGATTGGTCAATCCGTTCGCGAGATATGGCAGTTTGGAAGTAAGACTCGCTTGAGAAACTCAAAATTTTCGCAGTTCTGATGCTCGAAACGAATAACTAGAACGGCCTAGGGGAAAAGTACGCATACCGTTTCAATCGGGCTAGTTTCTACTTGCAGATGCAACAGAAATTTTGCGGATTGGTCAATCCGTTCGCGAGATATGGCAGTTTGGAGGAAAGAAACGCTTGAGAAACTCAAAATTTTCGCAGTTCTGATGCTCGACAAGCATAACTAGAACGGCCTAGGGGAAAAGTACGCACACCGTTGTAATCGGGCGAGTTTCTACTTTCAGATGCAACAGAAATTTTGCGGATTGGTCAATCCGTTCGCGAGATATGGCAGTTTGGAGGTAAGAAACGCTTGAGAAACTCAAAATTTTCACAGTTCTGATGATCGAAACGAATAACTAGAACGGCCTAGGGGAAAAGTACGCATACCGTTGTAATCGGGCGAGTTTCTACTTTCAGATGCAACAGAAATTTTGCGGATTGGTCAATCCGTTCGCGAGATATGGCAGTTTGGAAGTAAGAAACGCTTGAGAAACTCAAAATTTTTGCAGTTCTGATGCTCGAAACGAATAACTAGGGCGGCCTAGGGGAAAAGTACGCATACCGTTGTTGTCGGGCGAGTTTCTACTTTCAGATGCATCAGAAATTTTGCGGATTGGACAATCCGTTCGCGAGATGTGGCAGTTTGTACGTGAGAAACGCTTGAGAAACTCAAAATTTTCGCAGTTCTGATGCTCGAAACGAACAACTAGAACGGCCTAGGGGAAAAGTACGCACACCGTTGTAATCGGGCGAGTTTCTACTTTCAGATGCAACAGAAATTTTGCGGATTGGTCAATCCGTTCGCGAGATATGGCAGTTTGGAAGTAAGACTCGCTTGAGAAACTCAAAATTTTCGCAGTTCTGATGCTCGAAACGAATAACTAGAACGGCCTAGGGGAAAAGTACGCATACCGTTGCAATCGGGCGAGTTTCTACTTTCAGATGCAACAGAAATTTTGCGGATTGGTCAATCCGTTCGCGAGATATGGCAGTTTGGATGTAAGAAACGCTTGAGAAACTCAAAATTTTCGCAGTTCTGATGCTCGACAAGCATAACTTGAACGGCCTCGGGGAAAAGTACGCATACCGTTGTAATCGGGCGAGTTTCTACTTTCAGATGCAACAGAAATTTTGCGGATTGGTCAATCCGTTCGCGAAATATGGCAGTTTGGAGGTAAGAAACGCTCTAGAAACTCAAAATTTTCGCAGTTCTCATGCTCGACAAGCATAACTAGAACGGCCCAGGGGAAAAGTACGCACACCGTTGTAATCGGCCGAGTTTCTACCTTCAGATGCAACAGAAATTTTGCGGATTGGTCAATCCGTTCGCGAGATATGGCAGTTTGGAAGTAAGACTCGCTTGAGAAACTCAAAATTTTCGCAGTTCTGATGCTCGAAACGAATAACTAGAACTGCCTAGGGGAAAAGTACGCATACCGTTGTAATCGGGCGAGTTTCTACCTTCAGATGCAACAGAAATTTTGCGGATTGGTCAATCCGTTCGCGAGATATGGCAGTTTGGAAGTAAGACTCGCTTGAGAAACTCAAAATTTTCGCAGTTCTGATGCTCGAAACGAATAACTAGAACGGCCTAGGGGAAAAGTACGCATACCGTTTCAATCGGGCTAGTTTCTACTTTCAGATGCAACAGAAATTTTGCGGATTGGTCAATCCGTTCGCGAGATATGGCAGTTTGGAGGAAAGAAACGCTTGAGAAACTCAAAATTTTCGCAGTTCTGATGCTCGACAAGCATAACTAGAACGGCCTAGGGGAAAAGTACGCACACCGTTGTAATCGGGCGAGTTTCTACTTTCAGATGCAACAGAAATTTTGCGGATTGGTCAATCCGTTCGCGAGATATGGCAGTTTGGAGGTAAGAAACGCTTGAGAAACTCAAAATTTTCACAGTTCTGATGATCGAAACGAATAACTAGAACGGCCTAGGGGAAAAGTACGCATACCGTTGTAATCGGGCGAGTTTCTACTTTCAGATGCAACAGAAATTTTGCGGATTGGTCAATCCGTTCGCGAGATATGGCAGTTTGGAAGTAAGAAACGCTTGAGAAACTCAAAATTTTTGCAGTTCTGATGCTCGAAACGAATAACTAGGGCGGCCTAGGGGAAAAGTACGCATACCGTTGTTGTCGGGCGAGTTTCTACTTTCAGATGCATCAGAAATTTTGCGGATTGGACAATCCGTTCGCGAGATGTGGCAGTTTGTACGTGAGAAACGCTTGAGAAACTCAAAATTTTCGCAGTTCTGATGCTCGAAACGAACAACTAGAACGGCCTAGGGGAAAAGTACGCACACCGTTGTAATCGGGCGAGTTTCTACTTTCAGATGCATCAGAAATTTTGCGGATTGGACAATCCGTTCGCGAGATGTGGCAGTTTGTAGGTGAGAAACGATTGAGAAACTCAAAATTTTCGCAGTTCTGATGCTCGAAACGAATAACTAGAACGGCCTAGGGGAAAAGTACGCATACCGTTGTAATCGGGCGAGTTTCTACCTTCAGATGCAACAGAAATTATGCGGATTGGTCAATCCGTTCGCGAGATATGGCAGTTTGGAAGTAAGACTCGCTTGAGAAACTCAAAATTTTCGCAGTTCTGATGCTCGAAACGAATAACTAGAACGGCCTAGGGGAAAAGTACGCATACCGTTTCAATCGGGCGAGTTTCTACTTTCAGATGCAACAGAAATTTTGCGGATTGGTCAATCCGTTCGCGAGATATGGCAGTTTGGATGTAAGAAACGCTTGATAAACTCAAAATTTTCGCAGTTCTGATGCTCGAAACGAATAACTAGAACGGCCTAGGGGAAAAGTACGCATAGTGTTTTAATCGGGCGAGTTTCTACTTTCAGATGCAACAGAAATTTTGCGGATTGGTCAATCCGTTCGCGAGATATGGCAGTTCGGAGGTAAGAAACGCTCGAGAAACTCAAAATTTTCGCAGTTCTCATGCTCGACAAGCATAACTAGAACGGCCCAGGGGAAAAGTACGCACACCGTTGTAATCGGCCGAGTTTCTACCTTCAGATGCAACAGAAATTTTGCGGATTGGTTAACCCGTTCGCGAGATATGGCAGTTTGGAAGTAAGACTCGCTTGAGAAACTCAAAATTTTCGCAGTTCTGATGCTCGAAACGAATAACTAGAACGGCCTAGGGGAAAAGTACGCATACCGTTTCAATCGGGCGAGTTTCTACTTTCAGATGCAACAGAAATTTTGCGGATTGGTCAATCCGTTCGCGAGATATGGCAGTTTGGAGGTAAGCAACGCTTGAGAAACTCAAAATTTTCGCAGTTCTGTTGCTCGAAACGAATAACTAGAACGGGCTAGGGGAAAAGTACGCATACAGTTGTAATCGGGCGAATTTCTACTTTCAGATGCAACAGAAATTTTGCGGATTGGTCAATCCGTTCGCGAGATATGGCAGTTTGGATGTAAGAAACGCTCGAGAAACTCAAAATTTTCGCAGTTCTGATGCTCGAAACGAATAACTAGAACGGCCTAGGGGAAAAGGACGCATACAGTTGTAATCGGGCGAGTTTCTACTTTCAGAAGCAACAGAAATTTTGCGGATTGGTCAATCCGTTCGCGAGATATGGCAGTTTGGAAGTAAGACTCGCTTGAGAAACTCAAAATTTTCGCAGTTCTGATGCTCGAAACGAATAACTAGAACGGCCTAGGGGAAAAGTACGCATACCGTTGCAATCGGGCGAGTTTCTACTTTCAGATGCAACAGAAATTTTGCGGATTGAACAATCCGTTCGCGAGATGTGGCAGTTTGTAGGTGAGAAACGATTGAGAAACTCAAAATTTTCGCAGTTCTGATGCTCGAAACGAATAACTAGAACGGCCTAGGGGAAAAGTACGCATACCGTTGTAATCGGGCGAGTTTCTACCTTCAGATGCAACAGAAATTTTGCGGATTGGTCAATCCGTTCGCGAGATATGGCAGTTTGGAAGTAAGACTCGCTTGAGAAACTCAAAATTTTCGCAGTTCTGATGCTCGAAACGAATAACTAGAACGGCCTAGGGGAAAAGTACGCATACCGTTTCAATCGGGCGAGTTTCTACTTTCAGATGCAACAGAAATTTTGCGGATTGGTCAATCCGTTCGCGAGATATGGCAGTTTGGAGGTAAGAAACGCTTGAGAAACTCAAAATTTTCGCAGTTCTGATGCTCGACAAGCATAACTAGAACGGCCTAGGGGAAAAGTACGCACACCGTTGTAATCGGGCGAGTTTCTACTTTCAGATGCAACAGAAATTTTGCGGATTGGTCAATCCGTTCGCGAGATATGGCAGTTTGGAGGTAAGCAACGCTTGAGAAACTCAAAATTTTCGCAGTTCTGTTGCTCGAAACGAATAACTAGAACGGGCTAGGGAAAAAGTACGCATACAGTTGTAATCGGGCGAAATTCTACTTTCAGATGCATCAGAAATTTTGCGGATTGGTCAATCCGTTCGCGAGATATGGCAGTTTGGAGGTAAGAAACGCTTGAGAAACTCAAAATTTTCACAGTTCTGATGCTCGAAACGAATAACTAGAACGGCCTAGGGGAAAAGTACGCATACCGTTGTAATCGGGCGAGTTTCTACTTTCAGATGCAACAGAAATTTTGCGGATTGGTCAATCCGTTCGCGAGATATGGCAGTTTGGAGGTAAGCAACGCTTGAAAAACTCAAAATTTTCGCAGTTCTGATGCTCGAAACGCATAACTAGAACGGCCTACGGGAAAAGTACGCATAGTGTTGTAGTCGGGGGAGTTTCTACTTTCAGATGCAACAGAAATTTTGCGGATTGGTCAATCCGTTCGCGAGATATGGCAGTTTGGAGGTAAGAAACGCTCGAGAAACTCAAAATTTTCGCAGTTCTGATGCTCGACAAGCATAACTAGAATGGCCTAGGGGAAAAGTACGCACACCGCTGTAATCGGGCGAGTTTCTACTTTCACATGCAACAGAAATTTTGCGGATTGGTCAATCCGTTCGCGAGATATGGCAGTTTGGAGGTAAGCAACGCTTGAAAAACTCAAAATTTTCGCAGAACTGTTGCTCGAAACGAATAACTAGAACGGCCTAGGGGAAAAGTACGCATACCGTTGTAATCGGGCGAGTTTCTACTTTCAGATGCAACAGAAATTTTGCGGATTGGTCAATCCGTTCGCGAGATATGGCAGTTCGGAGGTAAGAAACGCTCGAGAAACTCAAAATTTTCGCAGTTCTCATGCTCGACAAGCATAACTAGAACGGCCCAGGGGAAAAGTACGCACACCGTTGTAATCGGCCGAGTTTCTACCTTCAGATGCAACAGAAATTTTGCGGATTGGTTAACCCGTTCGCGAGATATGGCAGTTTGGAAGTAAGACTCGCTTGAGAAACTCAAAATTTTCGCAGTTCTGATGCTCGAAACGAATAACTAGAACGGCCTAGGGGAAAAGTACGCATACCGTTTCAATCGGGCGAGTTTCTACTTTCAGATGCAACAGAAATTTTGCGGATTGGTCAATCCGTTCGCGAGATATGGCAGTTTGGAGGTAAGCAACGCTTGAGAAACTCAAAATTTTCGCAGTTCTGTTGCTCGAAACGAATAACTAGAACGGGCTAGGGGAAAAGTACGCATACAGTTGTAATCGGGCGAATTTCTACTTTCAGATGCAACAGAAATTTTGCGGATTGGTCAATCCGATCGCGAGATATGGCAGTTTGGATGTAAGAAACGCTCGAGAAACTCAAAATTTTCGCAGTTCTGATGCTCGAACCGAATAACTAGAACGGCCTAGGGGAAAAGGACGCATACAGTTGTAATCGGGCGAGTTTCTACTTTCAGAAGCAACAGAAATTTTGCGGATTGGTCAATCCGTTCGCGAGATATGGCAGTTTGGAAGTAAGACTCGCTTGAGAAACTCAAAATTTTCGCAGGTCTGATGCTCGAAACGAATAACTAGAACGGCCTAGGGGAAAAGTACGCATACCGTTGCAATCGGGCGAGTTTCTACTTTCAGATGCAACAGAAATTTTGCGGATTGAACAATCCGTTCGCGAGATGTGGCAGTTTGTAGGTGAGAAACGATTGAGAAACTCAAAATTTTCGCAGTTCTGATGCTCGAAACGAATAACTAGAACGGCCTAGGGGAAAAGTACGCATACCGTTGTAATCGGGCGAGTTTCTACCTTCAGATGCAACAGAAATTTTGCGGATTGGTCAATCCGTTCGCGAGATATGGCAGTTTGGAAGTAAGACTCGCTTGAGAAACTCAAAATTTTCGCAGTTCTGATGCTCGAAACGAATAACTAGAACGGCCTAGGGGAAAAGTACGCATACCGTTTCAATCGGGCGAGTTTCTACTTTCAGATGCAACAGAAATTTTGCGGATTGGTCAATCCGTTCGCGAGATATGGCAGTTTGGATGTAAGAAACGCTTGAGAAACTCAAAATTTTCGCAGTTCTGATGCTCGACAAGCATAACTAGAACGGCCTAGGGGAAAAGTACGCACACCGTTGTAATCGGGCGAGTTTCTACTTTCAGATGCAACAGAAATTTTGCGGATTGGTCAATCCGTTCGCGAGATATGGCAGTTTGGAGGTAAGCAACGCTTGAGAAACTCAAAATTTTCGCAGTTCTGTTGCTCGAAACGAATAACTAGAACGGGCTAGGGAAAAAGTACGCATACAGTTGTAATCGGGCGAAATTCTACTTTCAGATGCATCAGAAATTTTGCGGATTGGTCAATCCGTTCGCGAGATATGGCAGTTTGGAGGTAAGAAACGCTTGAGAAACTCAAAATTTTCACAGTTCTGATGCTCGAAACGAATAACTAGAACGGCCTAGGGGAAAAGTACGCATACCGTTGTAATCGGGCGAGTTTCTACTTTCAGATGCAACAGAAATTTTGCGGATTGGTCAATCCGTTCGCGAGATATGGCAGTTTGGAGGTAAGCAACGCTTGAAAAACTCAAAATTTTCGCAGTTCTGTTGCTCGAAACGAATAACTAGAACGGGCTAGGGGAAAAGTACGCATACCGTTGCAATCGGGCGAGTTTCTACTTTCAGATGCAACAGAAATTTTGCGGATTGGTCAATCCGTTCGCGAGATATGGCAGTTTGGAGGTAAGAAACGCTTGAGAAACTCAAAATTTTCGCAGTTCTGATGCTCGACAAGCATAACTAGAACGGCCTAGGGGAAAAGTACGCACACCGTTGTAATCGGGCGAGTTTCTACTTTCAGATGC
Source organism: Ptiloglossa arizonensis (assembly GCF_051014685.1). Lineage (NCBI taxonomy): Eukaryota > Metazoa > Arthropoda > Insecta > Hymenoptera > Colletidae > Ptiloglossa > Ptiloglossa arizonensis. Next base: position 165,379 of record NW_027479003.1, read on the forward strand.
AACAGAAATTTTGCGGATTGGTCAATCCGTTCGCGAGATATGGCAGTTTGGAGGTAAGCAACGCTTGAGAAACTCAAAATTTTCGCAGTTCTGATGCTCGACAAGCATAACTAGAACGGCCTAGGGGAAAAGTACGCACACCGTTGTAATCGGGCGAGTTTCTACTTTCAGATGCAACAGAAATTTTGCGGATTTGTCAATCCGTTCGCGAGATATGGCAGTTTTGAGGTAAGCAACGCTTGAGAAACTCAAAATTTTCGCAGTTCTGTTGCTCGAAACGAATAACTAGATCGGGCTAGGGGAAAAGTACGCATACAGTTGTAATCGGGCGAGTTTCTACTTTCAGATGCAACAGAAATTTTGCGGATTGGTCAATCCGTTCGCGAGATATGGCAGTTTGGAGGTAAGCAACGCTTGAAAAACTCAAAATTTTCGCAGTTCTGTTGCCCGAAACGAATAACTAGAACGGGCTAGGGGAAAAGTTCGCATACCGTTGTAATCGGGCGAGTTTCTACTTTCAGATGCAACAGAAATTTTGCGGATTGGTCAATCCGATCGCGAGTTATGGCAGTTTGGAGGTAAGAAGCGCTTGAGAAACTCAAAATTTTCGCAGTTCTGATGCTCGACAAGCATAACTAGAACGGCCTAGGGGAAAAGTACGCACACCGTTGTAATCGGGCGAGTTTCTACTTTCAGATGCAACAGAAATTTTGCGGATTGGTCAATCCGTTCGCGAGATATGGCAGTTTGGAGGTAAGAAACGCTTGAGAAACTCAAAATTTTCGCAGTTCTGATGCTCGACAAGCATAACTAGAACGGCCTAGGGGAAAAGTACGCACACCGTTGTAATCGGGCGAGTTTCTACTTTCAGATGCAACAGAAATTTTGCGGATTGGTCAATCCGTTCGCGAGATATGGCAGTTTGGAGGTAAGCAACGCTTGAGAAACTCAAAATTTTCGCAGTTCTGTTGCTCGAAACGAATAACTAGAACGGGCTAGGGAAAAAGTACGCATACAGTTGTAATCGGGCGAAATTCTACTTTCAGATGCATCAGAAATTTTGCGGATTGGTCAATCCGTTCGCGAGATATGGCAGTTTGGAGGTAAGAAACGCTTGAGAAACTCAAAATTTTCACAGTTCTGATGCTCGAAACGAATAACTAGAACGGCCTAGGGGAAAAGTACGCATACCGTTGTAATCGGGCGAGTTTCTACTTTCAGATGCAACAGAAATTTTGCGGATTGGTCAATGCGTTCGCGAGATATGGCAGTTTGGAGGTAAGCAACGCTTGAAAAACTCAAAATTTTCGCAGTTCTGTTGCTCGAAACGAATAACTAGAACGGGCTAGGGGAAAAGTACGCATACCGTTGCAATCGGGCGAGTTTCTACTTTCAGATGCAACAGAAATTTTGCGGATTGGTCAATCCGTTCGCGAGATATGGCAGTTTGGAGGTAAGAAACGCTTGAGAAACTCAAAATTTTCGCAGTTCTGATGCTCGACAAGCATAACTAGAACGGCCTAGGGGAAAAGTACGCACACCGTTGTAATCGGGCGAGTTTCTACTTTCAGATGCAACAGAAATTTTGCGGATTGGTCAATCCGTTCGCGAGATATGGCAGTTTGGAGGTAAGCAACGCTTGAGAAACTCAAAATTTTCGCAGTTCTGATGCTCGACAAGCATAACTAGAACGGCCTAGGGGAAAAGTACGCACACCGTTGTAATCGGGCGAGTTTCTACTTTCAGATGCAACAGAAATTTTGCGGATTTGTCAATCCGTTCGCGAGATATGGCAGTTTTGAGGTAAGCAACGCTTGAGAAACTCAAAATTTTCGCAGTTCTGTTGCTCGAAACGAATAACTAGATCGGGCTAGGGGAAAAGTACGCATACAGTTGTAATCGGGCGAGTTTCTACTTTCAGATGCAACAGAAATTTTGCGGATTGGTCAATCCGTTCGCGAGATATGGCAGTTTGGAGGTAAGCAACGCTTGAAAAACTCAAAATTTTCGCAGTTCTGTTGCCCGAAACGAATAACTAGAACGGGCTAGGGGAAAAGTTCGCATACCGTTGTAATCGGGCGAGTTTCTACTTTCAGATGCAACAGAAATTTTGCGGATTGGTCAATCCGATCGCGAGTTATGGCAGTTTGGAGGTAAGAAGCGCTTGAGAAACTCAAAATTTTCGCAGTTCTGATGCTCGAAACGAATAACTAGAACGGCCTAGGGGAAAAGTACGCACAGTGTTGTAATCGGGCGAGTTTCTACTTTCAGATGCAACAGAAATTTTGCGGATTGATCAATCCGTTCGCGAGATATGGCAGTTTGGAAGTAAGAAACGCTTGAGAAACTCAAAATTTTCGCAGTTCTGATGCTCGAAACGCATAACTAGAACGGCCTACGGGAAAAGTACGCACACCGTTGTAATCGGCCGAGTTTCTACCTTCAGATGCAACAGAAATTTTGCGGATTGGTCAATCCGTTCGCGAGATATGGCAGTTTGGAGGTAAGAAACGCTTGAGAAACTCAAAATTTTCGCAGTTCTGATGCTCGACAAGCATAACTAGAACGGCCTAGGGGAAAAGTACGCACACCGTTGTAATCGGGCGAGTTTCTACTTTCAGATGCAACAGAAATTTTGCGGATTGGTCAATCCGTTCGCGAGATATGGCAGTTTGGAGGTAAGCAACGCTTGAGAAACTCAAAATTTTCGCAGTTCTGATGCTCGACAAGCATAACTAGAACGGCCTAGGGGAAAAGTACGCACACCGTTGTAATCGGGCGAGTTTCTACTTTCAGATGCAACAGAAATTTTGCGGATTTGTCAATCCGTTCGCGAGATATGGCAGTTTTGAGGTAAGCAACGCTTGAGAAACTCAAAATTTTCGCAGTTCTGTTGCTCGAAACGAATAACTAGATCGGGCTAGGGGAAAAGTACGCATACAGTTGTAATCGGGCGAGTTTCTACTTTCAGATGCAACAGAAATTTTGCGGATTGGTCAATCCGTTCGCGAGATATGGCAGTTTGGAGGTAAGCAACGCTTGAAAAACTCAAAATTTTCGCAGTTCTGTTGCCCGAAACGAATAACTAGAACGGGCTAGGGGAAAAGTACGCATACCGTTGTAATCGGGCGAGTTTCTACTTTCAGATGCAACAGAAATTTTGCGGATTGGTCAATCCGATCGCGAGTTATGGCAGTTTGGAGGTAAGAAGCGCTTGAGAAACTCAAAATTTTCGCAGTTCTGATGCTCGAAACGAATAACTAGAACGGCCTAGGGGAAAAGTACGCACAGTGTTGTAATCGGGCGAGTTTCTACTTTCAGATGCAACAGAAATTTTGCGGATTGATCAATCCGTTCGCGAGATATGGCAGTTTGGAAGTAAGAAACGCTTGAGAAACTCAAAATTTTCGCAGTTCTGATGCTCGAAACGCATAACTAGAACGGCCTACGGGAAAAGTACGCATAGTGTTGTAGTCGGGGGAGTTTCTACTTTCAGATGCAACAGAAATTTTGCGGATTGGTCAATCCGTTCGCGAGATATGGCAGTTTGGAGGTAAGAAACGCTCGAGAAACTCAAAATTTTCGCAGTTCTGATGCTCGACAAGCATAACTAGAATGGCCTAGGGGAAAAGTACGCACACCGCTGTAATCGGGCCAGTTTCTACTTTCACATGCAACAGAAATTTTGCGGATTGGTCAATCCGTTCGCGAGATATGGCAGTTTGGAGGTAAGCAACGCTTGAAAAACTCAAAATTTTCGCAGAACTGTTGCTCGAAACGAATAACTAGATCGGGCTAGGGGAAAAGTACGCATACAGTTGTAATCGGGCGAGTTTCTACTTTCAGATGCAACAGAAATTTTGCGGATTGGTCAATCCGTTCGCGAGATATGGCAGTTTGGAGGTAAGCAACGCTTGAAAAACTCAAAATTTTCGCAGTTCTGTTGCCCGAAACGAATAACTAGAACGGGCTAGGGGAAAAGTTCGCATACCGTTGTAATCGGGCGAGTTTCTACTTTCAGATGCAACAGAAATTTTGCGGATTGGTCAATCCGATCGCGAGTTATGGCAGTTTGGAGGTAAGAAGCGCTTGAGAAACTCAAAATTTTCGCAGTTCTGATGCTCGACAAGCATAACTAGAACGGCCTAGGGGAAAAGTACGCACACCGTTGTAATCGGGCGAGTTTCTACTTTCAGATGCAACAGAAATTTTGCGGATTGGTCAATCCGTTCGCGAGATATGGCAGTTTGGAGGTAAGAAACGCTTGAGAAACTCAAAATTTTCGCAGTTCTGATGCTCGACAAGCATAACTAGAACGGCCTAGGGGAAAAGTACGCACACCGTTGTAATCGGGCGAGTTTCTACTTTCAGATGCAACAGAAATTTTGCGGATTGGTCAATCCGTTCGCGAGATATGGCAGTTTGGAGGTAAGCAACGCTTGAGAAACTCAAAATTTTCGCAGTTCTGTTGCTCGAAACGAATAACTAGAACGGGCTAGGGAAAAAGTACGCATACAGTTGTAATCGGGCGAAATTCTACTTTCAGATGCATCAGAAATTTTGCGGATTGGTCAATCCGTTCGCGAGATATGGCAGTTTGGAGGTAAGAAACGCTTGAGAAACTCAAAATTTTCACAGTTCTGATGCTCGAAACGAATAACTAGAACGGCCTAGGGGAAAAGTACGCATACCGTTGTAATCGGGCGAGTTTCTACTTTCAGATGCAACAGAAATTTTGCGGATTGGTCAATGCGTTCGCGAGATATGGCAGTTTGGAGGTAAGCAACGCTTGAAAAACTCAAAATTTTCGCAGTTCTGTTGCTCGAAACGAATAACTAGAACGGGCTAGGGGAAAAGTACGCATACCGTTGCAATCGGGCGAGTTTCTACTTTCAGATGCAACAGAAATTTTGCGGATTGGTCAATCCGTTCGCGAGATATGGCAGTTTGGAGGTAAGAAACGCTTGAGAAACTCAAAATTTTCGCAGTTCTGATGCTCGACAAGCATAACTAGAACGGCCTAGGGGAAAAGTACGCACACCGTTGTAATCGGGCGAGTTTCTACTTTCAGATGCAACAGAAATTTTGCGGATTGGTCAATCCGTTCGCGAGATATGGCAGTTTGGAGGTAAGCAACGCTTGAGAAACTCAAAATTTTCGCAGTTCTGATGCTCGACAAGCATAACTAGAACGGCCTAGGGGAAAAGTACGCACACCGTTGTAATCGGGCGAGTTTCTACTTTCAGATGCAACAGAAATTTTGCGGATTTGTCAATCCGTTCGCGAGATATGGCAGTTTTGAGGTAAGCAACGCTTGAGAAACTCAAAATTTTCGCAGTTCTGTTGCTCGAAACGAATAACTAGATCGGGCTAGGGGAAAAGTACGCATACAGTTGTAATCGGGCGAGTTTCTACTTTCAGATGCAACAGAAATTTTGCGGATTGGTCAATCCGTTCGCGAGATATGGCAGTTTGGAGGTAAGCAACGCTTGAAAAACTCAAAATTTTCGCAGTTCTGTTGCCCGAAACGAATAACTAGAACGGGCTAGGGGAAAAGTTCGCATACCGTTGTAATCGGGCGAGTTTCTACTTTCAGATGCAACAGAAATTTTGCGGATTGGTCAATCCGATCGCGAGTTATGGCAGTTTGGAGGTAAGAAGCGCTTGAGAAACTCAAAATTTTCGCAGTTCTGATGCTCGAAACGAATAACTAGAACGGCCTAGGGGAAAAGTACGCACAGTGTTGTAATCGGGCGAGTTTCTACTTTCAGATGCAACAGAAATTTTGCGGATTGATCAATCCGTTCGCGAGATATGGCAGTTTGGAAGTAAGAAACGCTTGAGAAACTCAAAATTTTCGCAGTTCTGATGCTCGAAACGCATAACTAGAACGGCCTACGGGAAAAGTACGCACACCGTTGTAATCGGCCGAGTTTCTACCTTCAGATGCAACAGAAATTTTGCGGATTGGTCAATCCGTTCGCGAGATATGGCAGTTTGGAGGTAAGAAACGCTTGAGAAACTCAAAATTTTCGCAGTTCTGATGCTCGACAAGCATAACTAGAACGGCCTAGGGGAAAAGTACGCACACCGTTGTAATCGGGCGAGTTTCTACTTTCAGATGCAACAGAAATTTTGCGGATTGGTCAATCCGTTCGCGAGATATGGCAGTTTGGAGGTAAGCAACGCTTGAGAAACTCAAAATTTTCGCAGTTCTGATGCTCGACAAGCATAACTAGAACGGCCTAGGGGAAAAGTACGCACACCGTTGTAATCGGGCGAGTTTCTACTTTCAGATGCAACAGAAATTTTGCGGATTTGTCAATCCGTTCGCGAGATATGGCAGTTTTGAGGTAAGCAACGCTTGAGAAACTCAAAATTTTCGCAGTTCTGTTGCTCGAAACGAATAACTAGATCGGGCTAGGGGAAAAGTACGCATACAGTTGTAATCGGGCGAGTTTCTACTTTCAGATGCAACAGAAATTTTGCGGATTGGTCAATCCGTTCGCGAGATATGGCAGTTTGGAGGTAAGCAACGCTTGAAAAACTCAAAATTTTCGCAGTTCTGTTGCCCGAAACGAATAACTAGAACGGGCTAGGGGAAAAGTACGCATACCGTTGTAATCGGGCGAGTTTCTACTTTCAGATGCAACAGAAATTTTGCGGATTGGTCAATCCGATCGCGAGTTATGGCAGTTTGGAGGTAAGAAGCGCTTGAGAAACTCAAAATTTTCGCAGTTCTGATGCTCGAAACGAATAACTAGAACGGCCTAGGGGAAAAGTACGCACAGTGTTGTAATCGGGCGAGTTTCTACTTTCAGATGCAACAGAAATTTTGCGGATTGATCAATCCGTTCGCGAGATATGGCAGTTTGGAAGTAAGAAACGCTTGAGAAACTCAAAATTTTCGCAGTTCTGATGCTCGAAACGCATAACTAGAACGGCCTACGGGAAAAGTACGCATAGTGTTGTAGTCGGGGGAGTTTCTACTTTCAGATGCAACAGAAATTTTGCGGATTGGTCAATCCGTTCGCGAGATATGGCAGTTTGGAGGTAAGAAACGCTCGAGAAACTCAAAATTTTCGCAGTTCTGATGCTCGACAAGCATAACTAGAATGGCCTAGGGGAAAAGTACGCACACCGCTGTAATCGGGCCAGTTTCTACTTTCACATGCAACAGAAATTTTGCGGATTGGTCAATCCGTTCGCGAGATATGGCAGTTTGGAGGTAAGCAACGCTTGAAAAACTCAAAATTTTCGCAGAACTGTTGCTCGAAACGAATAACTAGATCGGGCTAGGGGAAAAGTACGCATACAGTTGTAATCGGGCGAGTTTCTACTTTCAGATGCAACAGAAATTTTGCGGATTGGTCAATCCGTTCGCGAGATATGGCAGTTTGGAGGTAAGCAACGCTTGAAAAACTCAAAATTTTCGCAGTTCTGTTGCCCGAAACGAATAACTAGAACGGGCTAGGGGAAAAGTTCGCATACCGTTGTAATCGGGCGAGTTTCTACTTTCAGATGCAACAGAAATTTTGCGGATTGGTCAATCCGATCGCGAGTTATGGCAGTTTGGAGGTAAGAAGCGCTTGAGAAACTCAAAATTTTCGCAGTTCTGATGCTCGACAAGCATAACTAGAACGGCCTAGGGGAAAAGTACGCACACCGTTGTAATCGGGCGAGTTTCTACTTTCAGATGCAACAGAAATTTTGCGGATTGGTCAATCCGTTCGCGAGATATGGCAGTTTGGAGGTAAGAAACGCTTGAGAAACTCAAAATTTTCGCAGTTCTGATGCTCGACAAGCATAACTAGAACGGCCTAGGGGAAAAGTACGCACACCGTTGTAATCGGGCGAGTTTCTACTTTCAGATGCAACAGAAATTTTGCGGATTGGTCAATCCGTTCGCGAGATATGGCAGTTTGGAGGTAAGCAACGCTTGAGAAACTCAAAATTTTCGCAGTTCTGTTGCTCGAAACGAATAACTAGAACGGGCTAGGGAAAAAGTACGCATACAGTTGTAATCGGGCGAAATTCTACTTTCAGATGCATCAGAAATTTTGCGGATTGGTCAATCCGTTCGCGAGATATGGCAGTTTGGAGGTAAGAAACGCTTGAGAAACTCAAAATTTTCACAGTTCTGATGCTCGAAACGAATAACTAGAACGGCCTAGGGGAAAAGTACGCATACCGTTGTAATCGGGCGAGTTTCTACTTTCAGATGCAACAGAAATTTTGCGGATTGGTCAATCCGTTCGCGAGATATGGCAGTTTGGAGGTAAGCAACGCTTGAAAAACTCAAAATTTTCGCAGTTCTGTTGCTCGAAACGAATAACTAGAACGGGCTAGGGGAAAAGTACGCATACCGTTGCAATCGGGCGAGTTTCTACTTTCAGATGCAACAGAAATTTTGCGGATTGGTCAATCCGTTCGCGAGATATGGCAGTTTGGAGGTAAGAAACGCTTGAGAAACTCAAAATTTTCGCAGTTCTGATGCTCGACAAGCATAACTAGAACGGCCTAGGGGAAAAGTACGCACACCGTTGTAATCGGGCGAGTTTCTACTTTCAGATGCAACAGAAATTTTGCGGATTGGTCAATCCGTTCGCGAGATATGGCAGTTTGGAGGTAAGCAACGCTTGAGAAACTCAAAATTTTCGCAGTTCTGATGCTCGACAAGCATAACTAGAACGGCCTAGGGGAAAAGTACGCACACCGTTGTAATCGGGCGAGTTTCTACTTTCAGATGCAACAGAAATTTTGCGGATTTGTCAATCCGTTCGCGAGATATGGCAGTTTTGAGGTAAGCAACGCTTGAGAAACTCAAAATTTTCGCAGTTCTGTTGCTCGAAACGAATAACTAGATCGGGCTAGGGGAAAAGTACGCATACAGTTGTAATCGGGCGAGTTTCTACTTTCAGATGCAACAGAAATTTTGCGGATTGGTCAATCCGTTCGCGAGATATGGCAGTTTGGAGGTAAGCAACGCTTGAAAAACTCAAAATTTTCGCAGTTCTGTTGCCCGAAACGAATAACTAGAACGGGCTAGGGGAAAAGTTCGCATACCGTTGTAATCGGGCGAGTTTCTACTTTCAGATGCAACAGAAATTTTGCGGATTCGTCAATCCGATCGCGAGTTATGGCAGTTTGGAGGTAAGAAGCGCTTGAGAAACTCAAAATTTTCGCAGTTCTGATGCTCGAAACGAATAACTAGAACGGCCTAGGGGAAAAGTACGCACAGTGTTGTAATCGGGCGAGTTTCTACTTTCAGATGCAACAGAAATTTTGCGGATTGATCAATCCGTTCGCGAGATATGGCAGTTTGGAAGTAAGAAACGCTTGAGAAACTCAAAATTTTCGCAGTTCTGATGCTCGAAACGCATAACTAGAACGGCCTACGGGAAAAGTACGCACACCGTTGTAATCGGCCGAGTTTCTACCTTCAGATGCAACAGAAATTTTGCGGATTGGTCAATCCGTTCGCGAGATATGGCAGTTTGGAGGTAAGAAACGCTTGAGAAACTCAAAATTTTCGCAGTTCTGATGCTCGACAAGCATAACTAGAACGGCCTAGGGGAAAAGTACGCACACCGTTGTAATCGGGCGAGTTTCTACTTTCAGATGCAACAGAAATTTTGCGGATTGGTCAATCCGTTCGCGAGATATGGCAGTTTGGAGGTAAGCAACGCTTGAGAAACTCAAAATTTTCGCAGTTCTGATGCTCGACAAGCATAACTAGAACGGCCTAGGGGAAAAGTACGCACACCGTTGTAATCGGGCGAGTTTCTACTTTCAGATGCAACAGAAATTTTGCGGATTTGTCAATCCGTTCGCGAGATATGGCAGTTTTGAGGTAAGCAACGCTTGAGAAACTCAAAATTTTCGCAGTTCTGTTGCTCGAAACGAATAACTAGATCGGGCTAGGGGAAAAGTACGCATACAGTTGTAATCGGGCGAGTTTCTACTTTCAGATGCAACAGAAATTTTGCGGATTGGTCAATCCGTTCGCGAGATATGGCAGTTTGGAGGTAAGCAACGCTTGAAAAACTCAAAATTTTCGCAGTTCTGTTGCCCGAAACGAATAACTAGAACGGGCTAGGGGAAAAGTACGCATACCGTTGTAATCGGGCGAGTTTCTACTTTCAGATGCAACAGAAATTTTGCGGATTGGTCAATCCGATCGCGAGTTATGGCAGTTTGGAGGTAAGAAGCGCTTGAGAAACTCAAAATTTTCGCAGTTCTGATGCTCGAAACGAATAACTAGAACGGCCTAGGGGAAAAGTACGCACAGTGTTGTAATCGGGCGAGTTTCTACTTTCAGATGCAACAGAAATTTTGCGGATTGATCAATCCGTTCGCGAGATATGGCAGTTTGGAAGTAAGAAACGCTTGAGAAACTCAAAATTTTCGCAGTTCTGATGCTCGAAACGCATAACTAGAACGGCCTACGGGAAAAGTACGCATAGTGTTGTAGTCGGGGGAGTTTCTACTTTCAGATGCAACAGAAATTTTGCGGATTGGTCAATCCGTTCGCGAGATATGGCAGTTTGGAGGTAAGAAACGCTCGAGAAACTCAAAATTTTCGCAGTTCTGATGCTCGACAAGCATAACTAGAATGGCCTAGGGGAAAAGTACGCACACCGCTGTAATCGGGCCAGTTTCTACTTTCACATGCAACAGAAATTTTGCGGATTGGTCAATCCGTTCGCGAGATATGGCAGTTTGGAGGTAAGCAACGCTTGAAAAACTCAAAATTTTCGCAGAACTGTTGCTCGAAACGAATAACTAGAACGGCCTAGGGGAAAAGTACGCATACCGTTGTAATCGGGCGAGTTTCTACTTTCAGATGCAACAGAAATTTTGCGGATTGGTCAATCCGTTCGCGAGATATGGCAGTTTGGAGGTAAGCAACGCTTGAAAAACTCAAAATTTTCGCAGTTCTGTTGCTCCAAACGAATAACTAGAACGGGCTAGGGGAAAAGTACGCATACCGTTGTAATCGGGCGAGTTTCTACTTTCAGATGCAACAGAAATTTTGCGGATTGGTCAATCCGTTCGCGAGATATGGCAGTTTGGAAGTAAGACTCGCTTGAGAAACTCAAAATTTTCGCAGTTCTGATGCTCGAAACGAATAACTAGAACGGCCTAGGGGAAAAGTACGCATCCAGTTGTAATCGGGCGAATTTCTACTTTCAGATGCAACAGAAATTTTGCGGATTGGTCAATCCGTTCGCGAGATATGGCAGTTTGGAGGTAAGAAACGCTTGAGAAACTCAAAATTTTCACAGTTCTGATGATCGAAACGAATAACTAGAACGGCCTAGGGGAAAAGTACGCATACCGTTGTAATCGGGCGAGTTTCTACTTTCAGATGCAACAGAAATTTTGCGGATTGGTCAATCCGTTCGCGAGATATGGCAGTTTGGAAGTAACAAACGCTTGAGAAACTCAAAATTTTTGCAGTTCTGATGCTCGAAACGAATAACTAGGGCGGCCTACGGGAAAAGTACGCATACCGTTGTTGTCGGGCGAGTTTCTACTTTCAGATGCATCAGAAATTTTGCGGATTGGACAATCCGTTCGCGAGATGTGGCAGTTTGTACGTGAGAAACGCTTGAGAAACTCAAAATTTTCGCAGTTCTGATGCTCGAAACGAACAACTAGAACGGCCTAGGGGAAAAGTACGCACACCGTTGTAATCGGGCGAGTTTCTACTTTCAGATGCATCAGAAATTTTGCGGATTGGACAATCCGTTCGCGAGATGTGGCAGTTTGTAGGTGAGAAACGATTGAGAAACTCAAAATTTTCGCAGTTCTGATGCTCGAAACGAATAACTAGAACGGCCTAGGGGAAAAGTACGCATACCGTTGTAATCGGGCGAGTTTCTACCTTCAGATGCAACAGAAATTTTGCGGATTGGTCAATCCGTTCGCGAGATATGGCAGTTTGGAAGTAAGACTAGCTTGTGAAACTCAAAATTTTCGCAGTTCTGATGCTCGAAACGAATAACTAGAACGGCCTAGGGGAAAAGTACGCATACCGTTTCAATCGGGCGAGTTTCTACTTTCAGATGCAACAGAAATTTTGCGGATTGATCAATCCGTTCGCGAGATATGGCAGTTTGGAAGTAAGAAACGCTTGAGAAACTCAAAATTTTCGCAGTTCTGATGCTCGAAACGCATAACTAGAACGGCCTACGGGAAAAGTACGCATAGTGTTGTAGTCGGGGGAGTTTCTACTTTCAGATGCAACAGAAATTTTGCGGATTGGTCAATCCGTTCGCGAGATATGGCAGTTTGGAGGTAAGAAACGCTCGAGAAACTCAAAATTTTCGCAGTTCTGATGCTCGACAAGCATAACTAGAATGGCCTAGGGGAAAAGTACGCACACCGCTGTAATCGGGCCAGTTTCTACTTTCACATGCAACAGAAATTTTGCGGATTGGTCAATCCGTTCGCGAGATATGGCAGTTTGGAGGTAAGCAACGCTTGAAAAACTCAAAATTTTCGCAGAACTGTTGCTCGAAACGAATAACTAGAACGGCCTAGGGGAAAAGTACGCATACCGTTGTAATCGGGCGAGTTTCTACTTTCAGATGCAACAGAAATTTTGCGGATTGGTCAATCCGTTCGCGAGATATGGCAGTTTGGAGGTAAGCAACGCTTGAAAAACTCAAAATTTTCGCAGTTCTGTTGCTCCAAACGAATAACTAGAACGGGCTAGGGGAAAAGTACGCATACCGTTGTAATCGGGCGAGTTTCTACTTTCAGATGCAACAGAAATTTTGCGGATTGGTCAATCCGTTCGCGAGATATGGCAGTTTGGAAGTAAGACTCGCTTGAGAAACTCAAAATTTTCGCAGTTCTGATGCTCGAAACGAATAACTAGAACGGCCTAGGGGAAAAGTACGCATCCAGTTGTAATCGGGCGAATTTCTACTTTCAGATGCAACAGAAATTTTGCGGATTGGTCAATCCGTTCGCGAGATATGGCAGTTTGGAGGTAAGAAACGCTTGAGAAACTCAAAATTTTCACAGTTCTGATGATCGAAACGAATAACTAGAACGGCCTAGGGGAAAAGTACGCATACCGTTGTAATCGGGCGAGTTTCTACTTTCAGATGCAACAGAAATTTTGCGGATTGGTCAATCCGTTCGCGAGATATGGCAGTTTGGAAGTAAGAAACGCTTGAGAAACTCAAAATTTTTGCAGTTCTGATGCTCGAAACGAATAACTAGGGCGGCCTAGGGGAAAAGTACGCATACCGTTGTTGTCGGGCGAGTTTCTACTTTCAGATGCATCAGAAATTTTGCGGATTGGACAATCCGTTCGCGAGATGTGGCAGTTTGTACGTGAGAAACGCTTGAGAAACTCAAAATTTTCGCAGTTCTGATGCTCGAAACGAACAACTAGAACGGCCTAGGGGAAAAGTACGCACACCGTTGTAATCGGGCGAGTTTCTACTTTCAGATGCATCAGAAATTTTGCGGATTGGACAATCCGTTCGCGAGATGTGGCAGTTTGTAGGTGAGAAACGATTGAGAAACTCAAAATTTTCGCAGTTCTGATGCTCGAAACGAATAACTAGAACGGCCTAGGGGAAAAGTACGCATACCGTTGTAATCGGGCGAGTTTCTACCTTCAGATGCAACAGAAATTTTGCGGATTGGTCAATCCGTTCGCGAGATATGGCAGTTTGGAAGTAAGACTCGCTTGTGAAACTCAAAATTTTCGCAGTTCTGATGCTCGAAACGAATAACTAGAACGGCCTAGGGGAAAAGTACGCATACCGTTTCAATCGGGCGAGTTTCTACTTTCAGATGCAACAGAAATTTTGCGGATTGGTCAATCCGTTCGCGAGATATGGCAGTTTGGAGGTAAGAAACGCTTGAGAAACTCAAAATTTTCGCAGTTCTGATGCTCGACAAGCATAACTAGAACGGCCTAGGGGAAAAGTACGCACACCGTTGTAATCGGGCGAGTTTCTACTTTCAGATGCAACAGAAATTTTGCGGATTGGTCAATCCGTTCGCGAGATATGGCAGTTTGGAGGTAAGCAACGCTTGAGAAACTCAAAATTTTCGCAGTTCTGTTGCTCGAAACGAATAACTAGAACGGGCTAGGGGAAAAGTACGCATACAGTTGTAATCGGGCGAATTTCTACTTTCAGATGCAACAGAAATTTTGCGGATTGGTCAATCCGTTCGCGAGATATGGCAGTTTGGATGTAAGAAACGCTTGAGAAACTCAAAATTTTCACAGTTCTGATGATCGAAACGAATAACTAGAACGGCCTAGGGGAAAAGTACGCATACCGTTGTAATCGGGCGAGTTTCTACTTTCAGATGCAACAGAAATTTTGCGGATTGGTCAATCCGATCGCGAGTTATGGCAGTTTGGAGGTAAGAAGCGCTTGAGAAACTCAAAATTTTCGCAGTTCTGATGCTCGAAACGAATAACTAGAACGGCCTAGGGGAAAAGTACGCACAGTGTTGTAATCGGGCGAGTTTCTACTTTCAGATGCAACAGAAATTTTGCGGATTGATCAATCCGTTCGCGAGATATGGCAGTTTGGAAGTAAGAAACGCTTGAGAAACTCAAAATTTTCGCAGTTCTGATGCTCGAAACGCATAACTAGAACGGCCTACGGGAAAAGTACGCATAGTGTTGTAGTCGGGGGAGTTTCTACTTTCAGATGCAACAGAAATTTTGCGGATTGGTCAATCCGTTCGCGAGATATGGCAGTTTGGAGGTAAGAAACGCTCGAGAAACTCAAAATTTTCGCAGTTCTGATGCTCGACAATCATAACTAGAATGGCCTAGGGGAAAAGTACGCACACCGCTGTAATCGGGCGAGTTTCTACTTTCACATGCAACAGAAATTTTGCGGATTGGTCAATCCGTTCGCGAGATATGGCAGTTTGGAGGTAAGCAACGCTTGAAAAACTCAAAATTTTCGCAGAACTGTTGCTCGAAACGAATAACTAGAACGGCCTAGGGGAAAAGTACGCATACCGTTGTAATCGGGCGAGTTTCTACTTTCAGATGCAACAGAAATTTTGCGGATTGGTCAATCCGTTCGCGAGATATGGCAGTTTGGAGGTAAGCAACGCTTGAAAAACTCAAAATTTTCGCAGTTCTGTTGCTCGAAACGAATAACTAGATCGGGCTAGGGGAAAAGTACGCATACAGTTGTAATCGGGCGAGTTTCTACTTTCAGATGCAACAGAAATTTTGCGGATTGGTCAATCCGTTCGCGAGATATGGCAGTTTGGAAGTAAGACTCGCTTGAGAAACTCAAAATTTTCGCAGTTCTGATGCTCGAAACGAATAACTAGAACGGCCTAGGGGAAAAGTACGCATCCAGTTGTAATCGGGCGAATTTCTACTTTCAGATGCAACAGAAATTTTGCGGATTGGTCAATCCGTTCGCGAGATATGGCAGTTTGGAGGTAAGAAACGCTTGAGAAACTCAAAATTTTCACAGTTCTGATGATCGAAACGAATAACTAGAACGGCCTAGGGGAAAAGTACGCATACCGTTGTAATCGGGCGAGTTTCTACTTTCAGATGCAACAGAAATTTTGCGGATTGGTCAATCCGTTCGCGAGATATGGCAGTTTGGAAGTAAGAAACGCTTGAGAAACTCAAAATTTTTGCAGTTCTGATGCTCGAAACGAATAACTAGGGCGGCCTAGGGGAAAAGTACGCATACCGTTGTTGTCGGGCGAGTTTCTACTCTCAGATGCATCAGAAATTTTGCGGATTGGACAATCCGTTCGCGAGATGTGGCAGTTTGTACGTGAGAAACGCTTGAGAAACTCAAAATTTTCGCAGTTCTGATGCTCGAAACGAACAACTAGAACGGCCTAGGGGAAAAGTACGCACACCGTTGTAATCGGGCGAGTTTCTACTTTCAGATGCATCAGAAATTTTGCGGATTGGACAATCCGTTCGCGAGATGTGGCAGTTTGTAGGTGAGAAACGATTGAGAAACTCAAAATTTTCGCAGTTCTGATGCTCGAAACGAATAACTAGAACGGCCTAGGGGAAAAGTACGCATACCGTTGTAATCGGGCGAGTTTCTACCTTCAGATGCAACAGAAATTTTGCGGATTGGTCAATCCGTTCGCGAGATATGGCAGTTTGGAAGTAAGACTCGCTTGAGAAACTCAAAATTTTCGCAGTTCTGATGCTCGAAACGAATAACTAGAACGGCCTAGGGGAAAAGTACGCATACCGTTTCAATCGGGCGAGTTTCTACTTTTAGATGCAACAGAAATTTTGCGGATTGGTCAATCCGTTCGCGAGATATGGCAGTTTGGAGGTAAGAAACGCTTGAGAAACTCAAAATTTTCGCAGTTCTGATGCTCGACAAGCATAACTAGAACGGCCTAGGGGAAAAGTACGCACACCGTTGTAATCGGGCGAGTTTCTACTTTCAGATGCAACAGAAATTTTGCGGATTGGTCAATCCGTTCGCGAGATATGGCAGTTTGGAGGTAAGCAACGCTTGAGAAACTAAAAATTTTCGCAGTTCTGTTGCTCGAAACGAATAACTAGAACGGGCTAGGGGAAAAGTACGCATACAGTTGTAATCGGGCGAATTTCTACTTTCAGATGCAACAGAAATTTTGCGGATTGGTCAATCCGTTCGCGAGATATGGCAGTTTGGATGTAAGAAACGCTTGAGAAACTCAAAATTTTCACAGTTCTGATGCTCGAAACGAATAACTAGAACGGCCTAGGGGAAAAGTACGCATACCGTTGTAATCGGGCGAGTTTCTACTTTCAGATGCAACAGAAATTTTGCGGATTGGTCAATCCGTTCGCGAGATATGGCAGTTTGGATGTAAGAAACGCTTGATAAACTCAAAATTTTCGCAGTTCTGATGCTCGAAACGAATAACTAGAACGGCCTAGGGGAAAAGTACGCATAGTGTTGTAATCGGGCGAGTTTCTACTTTCAGATGCAACAGAAATTTTGCGGATTGGTCAATCCGTTCGCGAGATATGGCAGTTCGGAGGTAAGAAACGCTCGAGAAACTCAAAATTTTCGCAGTTCTCATGCTCGACAAGCATAACTAGAACGGCCCAGGGGAAAAGTACGCACACCGTTGTAATCGGCCGAGTTTCTACCTTCAGATGCAACAGAAATTTTGCGGATTGGTCAACCCGTTCGCGAGATATGGCAGTTTGGAAGTAAGACTCGCTTGAGAAACTCAAAATTTTCGCAGTTCTGATGCTCGAAACGAATAACTAGAACGGCCTAGGGGAAAAGTACGCATACCGTTTCAATCGGGCGAGTTTCTACTTTCAGATGCAACAGAAATTTTGCGGATTGGTCAATCCGTTCGCGAGATATGGCAGTTTGGAGGTAAGAAACGCTTGAGAAACTCAAAATTTTCGCAGTTCTGATGCTCGACAAGCATAACTAGAACGGCCTAGGGGAAAAGTACGCACAACGTTGTAATCGGGCGAGTTTCTACTTTCAGATGCAACAGAAATTTTGCGGATTGGTCAATCCGTTCGCGAGATATGGCAGTTTGGAGGTAAGCAACGCTTGAGAAACTCAAAATTTTCGCAGTTCTGTTGCTCGAAACGAATAACTAGAACGGGCTAGGGGAAAAGTACGCATACAGTTGTAATCGGGCGAATTTCTACTTTCAGATGCAACAGAAATTTTGCGGATTGGTCAATCCGTTCGCGAGATATGGCAGTTTGGATGTAAGAAACGCTCGAGAAACTCAAAATTTTCGCAGTTCTGATGCTCGAAACGAATAACTAGAACGGCCTAGGGGAAAAGGGCGCATACAGTTGTAATCGGGCGAGTTTCTACTTTCAGAAGCAACAGAAATTTTGCGGATTGGTCAATCCGTTCGCGAGATATGGCAGTTTGGAAGTAAGACTCGCTTGAGAAACTCAAAATTTTCGCAGTTCTGATGCTCGAAACGAATAACTAGAACGGCCTAGGGGAAAAGTACGCATACCGTTGCAATCGGGCGAGTTTCTACTTTCATATGCAACAGAAATTTTGCGGATTGAACAATCCGTTCGCGAGATGTGGCAGTTTGTAGGTGAGAAACGATTGAGAAACTCAAAATTTTCGCAGTTCTGATGCTCGAAACGAATAACTAGAACGGCCTAGGGGAAAAGTACGCATACCGTTGTAATCGGGCGAGTTTCTACCTTCAGATGCAACAGAAATTTTGCGGATTGGTCAATCCGTTCGCGAGATATGGCAGTTTGGAAGTAAGACTCGCTTGAGAAACTCAAAATTTTCGCAGTTCTGATGCTCGAAACGAATAACTAGAACGGCCTAGGGGAAAAGTACGCATACCGTTTCAATCGGGCGAGTTTCTACTTTCAGATGCAACAGAAATTTTGCGGATTGGTCAATCCGTTCGCGAGATATGGCAGTTTGGAGGTAAGAAACGCTTGAGAAACTCAAAATTTTCGCAGTTCTGATGCTCGACAAGCATAACTAGAACGGCCTAGGGGAAAAGTACGCACACCGTTGTAATCGGGCGAGTTTCTACTTTCAGATGCAACAGAAATTTTGCGGATTGGTCAATCCGTTCGCGAGATATGGCAGTTTGGAAGTAAGACTCGCTTGAGAAACTCAAAATTTTCGCAGTTCTGATGCTCGAAACGAATAACTAGAACGGCCTAGGGGAAAAGTACGCATACCGTTTCAATCGGGCGAGTTTCTACTTTCAGATGCAACAGAAATTTTGCGGATTGGTCAATCCGTTCGCGAGATATGGCAGTTTGGAGGTAAGAAACGCTTGAGAAACTCAAAATTTTCGCAGTTCTGATGCTCGACAAGCATAACTAGAACGGCCTAGGGGAAAAGTACGCACACCGTTGTAATCGGGCGAGTTTCTACTTTCAGATGCAACAGAAATTTTGCGGATTGGTCAATCCGTTCGCGAGATATGGCAGTTTGGAGGTAAGCAACGCTTGAGAAACTCAAAATTTTCGCAGTTCTGTTGCTCGAAACGAATAACTAGAACGGGCTAGGGAAAAAGTACGCATACAGTTGTAATCGGGCGAAATTCTACTTTCAGATGCATCAGAAATTTTGCGGATTGGTCAATCCGTTCGCGAGATATGGCAGTTTGGAGGTAAGAAACGCTTGAGAAACTCAAAATTTTCACAGTTCTGATGCTCGAAACGAATAACTAGAACGGCCTAGGGGAAAAGTACGCATACCGTTGTAATCGGGCGAGTTTCTACTTTCAGATGCAACAGAAATTTTGCGGATTGGTCAATCCCTTCGCGAGATATGGCAGTTTGGAGGTAAGCAACGCTTGAAAAACTCAAAATTTTCGCAGTTCTGTTGCTCGAAACGAATAACTAGAACGGGCTAGGGGAAAAGTACGCATACCATTGCAATCGGGCGAGTTTCTACTTTCAGATGCAACAGAAATTTTGCGGATTGGTCAATCCGTTCGCGAGATATGGCAGTTTGGAGGTAAGAAACGCTTGAGAAACTCAAAATTTTCGCAGTTCTGATGCTCGACAAGCATAACTAGAACGGCCTAGGGGAAAAGTACGCATACCGTTGTAATCGGGCGAGTTTCTACTTTCAGATGCAACAGAAATTTTGCGGATTGGTCAATCCGTTCGCGAGATATGGCAGTTTGGAAGTAAGACTCGCTTGAGAAACTCAAAATTTTCGCAGTTCTGATGCTCGAAACGAATAACTAGAACGGCCTAGGGGAAAAATACGCATCCAGTTGTAATCGGGCGAATTTCTACTTTCAGATGCAACAGAAATTTTGCGGATTGGTCAATCCGTTCGCGAGATATGGCAGTTTGGAGGTAAGAAACGCTTGAGAAACTCAAAATTTTCACAGTTCTGATGATCGAAACGAATAACTAGAACGGCCTAGGGGAAAAGTACGCATACCGTTGTAATCGGGCGAGTTTCTACTTTCAGATGCAACAGAAATTTTGCGGATTGGTCAATCCGATCGCGAGTTATGGCAGTTTGGAGGTAAGAAGCGCTTGAGAAACTCAAAATTTTCGCAGTTCTGATGCTCGAAACGAATAACTAGAACGGCCTAGGGGAAAAGTACGCACAGTGTTGTAATCGGGCGAGTTTCTACTTTCAGATGCAACAGAAATTTTGCGGATTGATCAATCCGTTCGCGAGATATGGCAGTTTGGAAGTAAGAAACGCTTGAGAAACTCAAAATTTTCGCAGTTCTGATGCTCGAAACGCATAACTAGAACGGCCTACGGGAAAAGTACGCATAGTGTTGTAGTCGGGGGAGTTTCTACTTTCAGATGCAACAGAAATTTTGCGGATTGGTCAATCCGTTCGCGAGATATGGCAGTTTGGAGGTAAGAAACGCTCGAGAAACTCAAAATTTTCGCAGTTCTGATGCTCGACAATCATAACTAGAATGGCCTAGGGGAAAAGTACGCACACCGCTGTAATCGGGCGAGTTTCTACTTTCACATGCAACAGAAATTTTGCGGATTGGTCAATCCGTTCGCGAGATATGGCAGTTTGGAGGTAAGCAACGCTTGAAAAACTCAAAATTTTCGCAGAACTGTTGCTCGAAACGAATAACTAGAACGGCCTAGGGGAAAAGTACGCATACCGTTGTAATCGGGCGAGTTTCTACTGTCAGATGCAACAGAAATTTTGCGGATTGGTCAATCCGTTCGCGAGATATGGCAGTTTGGAGGTAAGCAACGCTTGAAAAACTCAAAATTTTCGCAGTTCTGTTGCTCGAAACGAATAACTAGATCGGGCTAGGGGAAAAGTACGCATACAGTTGTAATCGGGCGAGTTTCTACTTTCAGATGCAACAGAAATTTTGCGGATTGGTCAATCCGTTCGCGAGATATGGCAGTTTGGAAGTAAGACTCGCTTGAGAAACTCAAAATTTTCGCAGTTCTGATGCTCGAAACGAATAACTAGAACGGCCTAGGGGAAAAGTACGCATCCAGTTGTAATCGGGCGAATTTCTACTTTCAGATGCAACAGAAATTTTGCGGATTGGTCAATCCGTTCGCGAGATATGGCAGTTTGGAGGTAAGAAACGCTTGAGAAACTCAAAATTTTCACAGTTCTGATGATCGAAACGAATAACTAGAACGGCCTAGGGGAAAAGTACGCATACCGTTGTAATCGGGCGAGTTTCTACTTTCAGATGCAACAGAAATTTTGCGGATTGGTCAATCCGTTCGCGAGATATGGCAGTTTGGAAGTAAGAAACGCTTGAGAAACTCAAAATTTTTGCAGTTCTGATGCTCGAAACGAATAACTAGGGCGGCCTAGGGGAAAAGTACGCATACCGTTGTTGTCGGGCGAGTTTCTACTCTCAGATGCATCAGAAATTTTGCGGATTGGACAATCCGTTCGCGAGATGTGGCAGTTTGTACGTGAGAAACGCTTGAGAAACTCAAAATTTTCGCAGTTCTGATGCTCGAAACGAACAACTAGAACGGCCTAGGGGAAAAGTACGCACACCGTTGTAATCGGGCGAGTTTCTACTTTCAGATGCATCAGAAATTTTGCGGATTGGACAATCCGTTCGCGAGATGTGGCAGTTTGTAGGTGAGAAACGATTGAGAAACTCAAAATTTTCGCAGTTCTGATGCTCGAAACGAATAACTAGAACGGCCTAGGGGAAAAGTACGCATACCGTTGTAATCGGGCGAGTTTCTACCTTCAGATGCAACAGAAATTTTGCGGATTGGTCAATCCGTTCGCGAGATATGGCAGTTTGGAAGTAAGACTCGCTTGAGAAACTCAAAATTTTCGCAGTTCTGATGCTCGAAACGAATAACTAGAACGGCCTAGGGGAAAAGTACGCATACCGTTTCAATCGGGCGAGTTTCTACTTTTAGATGCAACAGAAATTTTGCGGATTGGTCAATCCGTTCGCGAGATATGGCAGTTTGGAGGTAAGAAACGCTTGAGAAACTCAAAATTTTCGCAGTTCTGATGCTCGACAAGCATAACTAGAACGGCCTAGGGGAAAAGTACGCACACCGTTGTAATCGGGCGAGTTTCTACTTTCAGATGCAACAGAAATTTTGCGGATTGGTCAATCCGTTCGCGAGATATGGCAGTTTGGAGGTAAGCAACGCTTGAGAAACTAAAAATTTTCGCAGTTCTGTTGCTCGAAACGAATAACTAGAACGGGCTAGGGGAAAAGTACGCATACAGTTGTAATCGGGCGAATTTCTACTTTCAGATGCAACAGAAATTTTGCGGATTGGTCAATCCGTTCGCGAGATATGGCAGTTTGGATGTAAGAAACGCTTGAGAAACTCAAAATTTTCACAGTTCTGATGCTCGAAACGAATAACTAGAACGGCCTAGGGGAAAAGTACGCATACCGTTGTAATCGGGCGAGTTTCTACTTTCAGATGCAACAGAAATTTTGCGGATTGGTCAATCCGTTCGCGAGATATGGCAGTTTGGATGTAAGAAACGCTTGATAAACTCAAAATTTTCGCAGTTCTGATGCTCGAAACGAATAACTAGAACGGCCTAGGGGAAAAGTACGCATAGTGTTGTAATCGGGCGAGTTTCTACTTTCAGATGCAACAGAAATTTTGCGGATTGGTCAATCCGTTCGCGAGATATGGCAGTTCGGAGGTAAGAAACGCTCGAGAAACTCAAAATTTTCGCAGTTCTCATGCTCGACAAGCATAACTAGAACGGCCCAGGGGAAAAGTACGCACACCGTTGTAATCGGCCGAGTTTCTACCTTCAGATGCAACAGAAATTTTGCGGATTGGTCAACCCGTTCGCGAGATATGGCAGTTTGGAAGTAAGACTCGCTTGAGAAACTCAAAATTTTCGCAGTTCTGATGCTCGAAACGAATAACTAGAACGGCCTAGGGGAAAAGTACGCATACCGTTTCAATCGGGCGAGTTTCTACTTTCAGATGCAACAGAAATTTTGCGGATTGGTCAATCCGTTCGCGAGATATGGCAGTTTGGAGGTAAGAAACGCTTGAGAAACTCAAAATTTTCGCAGTTCTGATGCTCGACAAGCATAACTAGAACGGCCTAGGGGAAAAGTACGCACAACGTTGTAATCGGGCGAGTTTCTACTTTCAGATGCAACATAAATTTTGCGGATTGGTCAATCCGTTCGCGAGATATGGCAGTTTGGAGGTAAGCAACGCTTGAGAAACTCAAAATTTTCGCAGTTCTGTTGCTCGAAACGAATAACTAGAACGGGCTAGGGGAAAAGTACGCATACAGTTGTAATCGGGCGAATTTCTACTTTCAGATGCAACAGAAATTTTGCGGATTGGTCAATCCGTTCGCGAGATATGGCAGTTTGGATGTAAGAAACGCTCGAGAAACTCAAAATTTTCGCAGTTCTGATGCTCGAAACGAATAACTAGAACGGCCTAGGGGAAAAGGGCGCATACAGTTGTAATCGGGCGAGTTTCTACTTTCAGAAGCAACAGAAATTTTGCGGATTGGTCAATCCGTTCGCGAGATATGGCAGTTTGGAAGTAAGACTCGCTTGAGAAACTCAAAATTTTCGCAGTTCTGATGCTCGAAACGAATAACTAGAACGGCCTAGGGGAAAAGTACGCATACCGTTGCAATCGGGCGAGTTTCTACTTTCATATGCAACAGAAATTTTGCGGATTGAACAATCCGTTCGCGAGATGTGGCAGTTTGTAGGTGAGAAACGATTGAGAAACTCAAAATTTTCGCAGTTCTGATGCTCGAAACGAATAACTAGAACGGCCTAGGGGAAAAGTACGCATACCGTTGTAATCGGGCGAGTTTCTACCTTCAGATGCAACAGAAATTTTGCGGATTGGTCAATCCGTTCGCGAGATATGGCAGTTTGGAAGTAAGACTCGCTTGAGAAACTCAAAATTTTCGCAGTTCTGATGCTCGAAACGAATAACTAGAACGGCCTAGGGGAAAAGTACGCATACCGTTTCAATCGGGCGAGTTTCTACTTTCAGATGCAACAGAAATTTTGCGGATTGGTCAATCCGTTCGCGAGATATGGCAGTTTGGAGGTAAGAAACGCTTGAGAAACTCAAAATTTTCGCAGTTCTGATGCTCGACAAGCATAACTAGAACGGCCTAGGGGAAAAGTACGCACACCGTTGTAATCGGGCGAGTTTCTACTTTCAGATGCAACAGAAATTTTGCGGATTGGTCAATCCGTTCGCGAGATATGGCAGTTTGGAAGTAAGACTCGCTTGAGAAACTCAAAATTTTCGCAGTTCTGATGCTCGAAACGAATAACTAGAACGGCCTAGGGGAAAAGTACGCATACCGTTTCAATCGGGCGAGTTTCTACTTTCAGATGCAACAGAAATTTTGCGGATTGGTCAATCCGTTCGCGAGATATGGCAGTTTGGAGGTAAGAAACGCTTGAGAAACTCAAAATTTTCGCAGTTCTGATGCTCGACAAGCATAACTAGAACGGCCTAGGGGAAAAGTACGCACACCGTTGTAATCGGGCGAGTTTCTACTTTCAGATGCAACAGAAATTTTGCGGATTGGTCAATCCGTTCGCGAGATATGGCAGTTTGGAGGTAAGCAACGCTTGAGAAACTCAAAATTTTCGCAGTTCTGTTGCTCGAAACGAATAACTAGAACGGGCTAGGGAAAAAGTACGCATACAGTTGTAATCGGGCGAAATTCTACTTTCAGATGCATCAGAAATTTTGCGGATTGGTCAATCCGTTCGCGAGATATGGCAGTTTGGAGGTAAGAAACGCTTGAGAAACTCAAAATTTTCACAGTTCTGATGCTCGAAACGAATAACTAGAACGGCCTAGGGGAAAAGTACGCATACCGTTGTAATCGGGCGAGTTTCTACTTTCAGATGCAACAGAAATTTTGCGGATTGGTCAATCCCTTCGCGAGATATGGCAGTTTGGAGGTAAGCAACGCTTGAAAAACTTAAAATTTTCGCAGTTCTGTTGCTCGAAACGAATAACTAGAACGGGCTAGGGGAAAAGTACGCATACCGTTGCAATCGGGCGAGTTTCTACTTTCAGATGCAACAGAAATTTTGCGGATTGGTCAATCCGTTCGCGAGATATGGCAGTTTGGAGGTAAGAAACGCTTGAGAAACTCAAAATTTTCGCAGTTCTGATGCTCGACAAGCATAACTAGAACGGCCTAGGGGAAAAGTACGCACACCGTTGTAATCGGGCGAGTTTCTACTTTCAGATGCAACAGAAATTTTGCGGATTGGTCAATCCGTTCGCGAGATATGGCAGTTTGGAGGTAAGCAACGCTTGAGAAACTCAAAATTTTCGCAGTTCTGTTGCTCGAAACGAATAACTAGAACGGGCTAGGGGAAAAGTACGCATACAGTTGTAATCGGGCGAATTTCTACTTTCAGATGCAACAGAAATTTTGCGGATTGGTCAATCCGTTCGCGAGATATGGCAGTTTGGATGTAAGAAACGCTCGAGAAACTCAAAATTTTCGCAGATCTGATGCTCGAAACGAATAACTAGAACGGCCTAGGGGAAAAGTACGCACACCGTTGTAATCGGCTGACTTTCTACTTTCAGATGCAACAGAAATTTTGCGGATTGGTCAATCCGTTCGCGAGATATGGCAGTTTGGAGGTAAGAAACGCTTGAGAAACTCAAAATTTTCACAGTTCTGATGCTCGAAACGAATAACTAGAACGGCCTAGGGGAAAAGTACTCATACCGTTGTAATCGGGCGAGTTTCTACTTTCAGATGCAACAGAAATTTTGCGGATTGGTCAATCCGTTCGCGAGATATGGCAGTTTGGAGGTAAGCAACGCTTGAAAAACTCAAAATTTTCGCAGTTCTGTTGCTCGAAACGAATAACTAGAACGGGCTAGGGGAAAAGTACGCATACCGTTGTAATCGGGCGAGTTTCTACTTTCAGATGCAACAGAAATTTTGCGGATTGGTCAATCCGTTCGCGAGATATGGCAGTTTGGATGTAAGAAACGCTTGATAAACTCAAAATTTTCGCAGTTCTGATGCTCGAAACGAATAACTAGAACGGCCTAGGGGAAAAGTACGCATAGTGTTGTAATCGGGCGAGTTTCTACTTTCAGATGCAACAGAAATTTTGCGGATTGGTCAATCCGTTCGCGAGATATGGCAGTTCGGAGGTAAGAAACGCTCGAGAAACTCAAAATTTTCGCAGTTCTCATGCTCGACAAGCATAACTAGAACGGCCCAGGGGAAAAGTACGCACACCGTTGTAATCGGCCGAGTTTCTACCTTCAGATGCAACAGAAATTTTGCGGATTGGTCAACCCGTTCGCGAGATATGGCAGTTTGGAAGTAAGACTCGCTTGAGAAACTCAAAATTTTCGCAGTTCTGATGCTCGAAACGAATAACTAGAACGGCCTAGGGGAAAAGTACGCATACCGTTTCAATCGGGCGAGTTTCTACTTTCAGATGCAACAGAAATTTTGCGGATTGGTCAATCCGTTCGCGAGATATGGCAGTTTGGAGGTAAGAAACGCTTGAGAAACTCAAAATTTTCGCAGTTCTGATGCTCGACAAGCATAACTAGAACGGCCTAGGGGAAAAGTACGCACAACGTTGTAATCGGGCGAGTTTCTACTTTCAGATGCAACAGAAATTTTGCGGATTGGTCAATCCGTTCGCGAGATATGGCAGTTTGGAGGTAAGCAACGCTTGAGAAACTCAAAATTTTCGCAGTTCTGTTGCTCGAAACGAATAACTAGAACGGGCTAGGGGAAAAGTACGCATACAGTTGTAATCGGGCGAATTTCTACTTTCAGATGCAACAGAAATTTTGCGGATTGGTCAATCCATTCGCGAGATATGGCAGTTTGGATGTAAGAAACGCTCGAGAAACTCAAAATTTTCGCAGTTCTGATGCTCGAAACGAATAACTAGAACGGCCTAGGGGAAAAGGACGCATACAGTTGTAATCGGGCGAGTTTCTACTTTCAGAAGCAACAGAAATTTTGCGGATTGGTCAATCCGTTCGCGAGATATGGCAGTTTGGAAGTAAGACTCGCTTGAGAAACTCAAAATTTTCGCAGTTCTGATGCTCGAAACGAATAACTAGAACGGCCTAGGGGAAAAGTACGCATACCGTTGCAATCGGGCGAGTTTCTACTTTCAGATGCAACAGAAATTTTGCGGATTGGTCAATCCGTTCGCGAGATATGGCAGTTTGGAGGTAAGCAACGCTTGAAAAACTCAAAATTTTCGCAGTTCTGTTGCTCGAAACGAATAACTAGAACGGGCTAGGGGAAAAGTACGCATACCGTTGTAATCGGGCGAGTTTCTACTTTCAGATGCAACAGAAATTTTGCGGATTGGTCAATCCGTTCGCGAGATATGGCAGTTTGGATGTAAGAAACGCTTGATAAACTCAAAATTTTCGCAGTTCTGATGCTCGAAACGAATAACTAGAACGGCCTAGGGGAAAAGTACGCATAGTGTTGTAATCGGGCGAGTTTCTACTTTCAGATGCAACAGAAATTTTGCGGATTGGTCAATCCGTTCGCGAGATATAGCAGTTCGGAGGTAAGAAACGCTCGAGAAACTCAAAATTTTCGCAGTTCTCATGCTCGACAAGCATAACTAGAACGGCCCAGGGGAAAAGTACGCACACCGTTGTAATCGGCCGAGTTTCTACCTTCAGATGCAACAGAAATTTTGCGGATTGGTCAACCCGTTCGCGAGATATGGCAGTTTGGAAGTAAGACTCGCTTGAGAAACTCAAAATTTTCGCAGTTCTGATGCTCGAAACGAATAACTAGAACGGCCTAGGGGAAAAGTACGCATACCGTTTCAATCGGGCGAGTTTCTACTTTCAGATGCAACAGAAATTTTGCGGATTGGTCAATCCGTTCGCGAGATATGGCAGTTTGGAGGTAAGAAACGCTTGAGAAACTCAAAATTTTCGCAGTTCTGATGCTCGACAAGCATAACTAGAACGGCCTAGGGGAAAAGTACGCACAACGTTGTAATCGGGCGAGTTTCTACTTTCAGATGCAACAGAAATTTTGCGGATTGGTCAATCCGTTCGCGAGATATGGCAGTTTGGAGGTAAGCAACGCTTGAGAAACTCAAAATTTTCGCAGTTCTGTTGCTCGAAACGAATAACTAGAACGGGCTAGGGGAAAAGTACGCATACAGTTGTAATCGGGCGAATTTCTACTTTCAGATGCAACAGAAATTTTGCGGATTGGTCAATCCATTCGCGAGATATGGCAGTTTGGATGTAAGAAACGCTCGAGAAACTCAAAATTTTCGCAGTTCTGATGCTCGAAACGAATAACTAGAACGGCCTAGGGGAAAAGGACGCATACAGTTGTAATCGGGCGAGTTTCTACTTTCAGAAGCAACAGAAATTTTGCGGATTGGTCAATCCGTTCGCGAGATATGGCAGTTTGGAAGTAAGACTCGCTTGAGAAACTCAAAATTTTCGCAGTTCTGATGCTCGAAACGAATAACTAGAACGGCCTAGGGGAAAAGTACGCATACCGTTGCAATCGGGCGAGTTTCTACTTTCAGATGCAACAGAAATTTTGCGGATTGAACAATCCGTTCGCGAGATGTGGCAGTTTGTAGGTGAGAAACGATTGAGTAACTCAAAATTTTCGCAGTTCTGATGCTCGAAACGAATAACTAGAACGGCCTAGGGGAAAAGTACGCATACCGTTGTAATCGGGCGAGTTTCTACCTTCAGATGCAACAGAAATTTTGCGGATTGGTCAATCCGTTCGCGAGATATGGCAGTTTGGAAGTAAGACTCGCTTGAGAAACTCAAAATTTTCGCAGTTCTGATGCTCGAGACGAATAACTAGAACGGCCTAGGGGAAAAGTACGCATACCGTTTCAATCGGGCGAGTTTCTACTTTCAGATGCAACAGAAATTTTGCGGATTGGTCAATCCGTTCGCGAGATATGGCAGTTTGGAGGTAAGAAACGCTTGAGAAACTCAAAATTTTCGCAGTTCTGATGCTCGACAAGCATAACTAGAACGGCCTAGGGGAAAAGTACGCACACCGTTGTAATCGGGCGAGTTTCTACTTTCAGATGCAACAGAAATTTTGCGGATTGGTCAATCCGTTCGCGAGATATGGCAGTTTGGAGGTAAGCAACGCTTGAGAAACTCAAAATTTTCGCAGTTCTGTTGCTCGAAACGAATAACTAGAACGGGCTAGGGAAAAAGTACGCATACAGTTGTAATCGGGCGAAATTCTACTTTCAGATGCATCAGAAATTTTGCGGATTGGTCAATCCGTTCGCGAGATATGGCAGTTTGGAGGTAAGAAACGCTTGAGAAACTCAAAATTTTCACAGTTCTGATGCTCGAAACGAATAACTAGAACGGCCTAGGGGAAAAGTACGCATACCGTTGTAATCGGGCGAGTTTCTACTTTCAGATGCAACAGAAATTTTGCGGATTGGTCAATCCGTTCGCGAGATATGGCAGTTTGGAGGTAAGCAACGCTTGAAAAACTCAAAATTTTCGCAGTTCTGTTGCTCGAAACGAATAACTAGAACGGGCTAGGGGAAAAGTACGCATACCGTTGCAATCGGGCGAGTTTCTACTTTCAGATGCAACAGAAATTTTGCGGATTGGTCAATCCGTTCGCGAGATATGGCAGTTTGGAGGTAAGAAACGCTTGAGAAACTCAAAATTTTCGCAGTTCTGATGCTCGACAAGCATAACTAGAACGGCCTAGGGGAAAAGTACGCACACCGTTGTAATCGGGCGAGTTTCTACTTTCAGATGCAACAGAAATTTTGCGGATTGGTCAATCCGTTCGCGAGATATGGCAGTTTGGAGGTAAGCAACGCTTGAGAAACTCAAAATTTTCGCAGTTCTGATGCTCGACAAGCATAACTAGAACGGCCTAGGGGAAAAGTACGCACACCGTTGTAATCGGGCGAGTTTCTACTTTCAGATGCAACAGAAATTTTGCGGATTTGTCAATCCGTTCGCGAGATATGGCAGTTTTGAGGTAAGCAACGCTTGAGAAACTCAAAATTTTCGCAGTTCTGTTGCTCGAAACGAATAACTAGATCGGGCTAGGGGAAAAGTACGCATACAGTTGTAATCGGGCGAGTTTCTACTTTCAGATGCAACAGAAATTTTGCGGATTGGTCAATCCGTTCGCGAGATATGGCAGTTCGGAGGTAAGAAACGCTCGAGAAACTCAAAATTTTCGCAGTTCTCATGCTCGACAAGCATAACTAGAACGGCCCAGGGGAAAAGTACGCACACCGTTGTAATCGGCCGAGTTTCTACCTTCAGATGCAACAGAAATTTTGCGGATTGGTCAACCCGTTCGCGAGATATGGCAGTTTGGAAGTAAGACTCGCTTGAGAAACTCAAAATTTTCGCAGTTCTGATGCTCGAAACGAATAACTAGAACGGCCTAGGGGAAAAGTACGCATACCGTTTCAATCGGGCGAGTTTCTACTTTCAGATGCAACAGAAATTTTGCGGATTGGTCAATCCGTTCGCGAGATATGGCAGTTTGGAGGTAAGAAACGCTTGAGAAACTCAAAATTTTCGCAGTTCTGATGCTCGACAAGCATAACTAGAACGGCCTAGGGGAAAAGTACGCACAACGTTGTAATCGGGCGAGTTTCTACTTTCAGATGCAACAGAAATTTTGCGGATTGGTCAATCCGTTCGCGAGATATGGCAGTTTGGAGGTAAGCAACGCTTGAGAAACTCAAAATTTTCGCAGTTCTGTTGCTCGAAACGAATAACTAGAACGGGCTAGGGGAAAAGTACGCATACAGTTGTAATCGGGCGAATTTCTACTTTCAGATGCAACAGAAATTTTGCGGATTGGTCAATCCGTTCGCGAGATATGGCAGTTTGGATGTAAGAAACGCTCGAGAAACTCAAAATTTTCGCAGTTCTGATGCTCGAAACGAATAACTAGAGCGGCCTAGGGGAAAAGGACGCATACAGTTGTAATCGGGCGAGTTTCTACTTTCAGAAGCAACAGAAATTTTGCGGATTGGTCAATCCGTTCGCGAGATATGGCAGTTTGGAAGTAAGACTCGCTTGAGAAACTCAAAATTTTCGCAGTTCTGATGCTCGAAACGAATAACTAGAACGGCCTAGGGGAAAAGTACGCATACCGTTGCAATCGGGCGAGTTTCTACTTTCAGATGCAACAGAAATTTTGCGGATTGGTCAATCCGTTCGCGAGATATGGCAGTTTGGAGGTAAGCAACGCTTGAGAAACTCAAAATTTTCGCAGTTCTGTTGCTCGAAACGAATAACTAGAACGGGCTAGGGGAAAAGTACGCATACAGTTGTAATCGGGCGAATTTCTACTTTCAGATGCAACAGAAATTTTGCGGATTGGTCAATCCATTCGCGAGATATGGCGGTTTGGATGTAAGAAACGCTCGAGAAACTCAAAATTTTCGCAGTTCTGATGCTCGAAACGAATAACTAGAACGGCCTAGGGGAAAAGGACGCATACAGTTGTAATCGGGCGAGTTTCTACTTTCAGAAGCAACAGAAATTTTGCGGATTGGTCAATCCGTTCGCGAGATATGGCAGTTTGGAAGTAAGACTCGCTTGAGAAACTCAAAATTTTCGCAGTTCTGATGCTCGAAACGAATAACTAGAACGGCCTAGGGGAAAAGTACGCATACCGTTGCAATCGGGCGAGTTTCTACTTTCAGATGCAACAGAAATTTTGCGGATTGAACAATCCGTTCGCGAGATGTGGCAGTTTGTAGGTGAGAAACGATTGAGAAACGCAAAATTTTCGCAGTTCTGATGCTCGAAACGAATAACTAGAACGGCCTAGGGGAAAAGTACGCATACCGTTGTAATCGGGCGAGTTTCTACCTTCAGATGCAACAGAAATTTTGCGGATTGGTCAATCCGTTCGCGAGATATGGCAGTTTGGAAGTAAGACTCGCTTGAGAAACTCAAAATTTTCGCAGTTCTGATGCTCGAAACGAATAACTAGAACGGCCTAGGGGAAAAGTACGCATACCGTTTCAATCGGGCGAGTTTCTACTTTCAGATGCAACAGAAATTTTGCGGATTGGTCAATCCGTTCGCGAGATATGGCAGTTTGGAGGTAAGAAACGCTTGAGAAACTCAAAATTTTCGCAGTTCTGATGCTCGACAAGCATAACTAGAACGGCCTAGGGGAAAAGTACGCACACCGTTGTAATCGGGCGAGTTTCTACTTTCAGATGCAACAGAAATTTTGCGGATTGGTCAATCCGTTCGCGAGATATGGCAGTTTGGAGGTAAGCAACGCTTGAGAAACTCAAAATTTTCGCAGTTCTGTTGCTCGAAACGAATAACTAGAACGGGCTAGGGAAAAAGTACGCATACAGTTGTAATCGGGCGAAATTCTACTTTCAGATGCATCAGAAATTTTGCGGATTGGTCAATCCGTTCGCGAGATATGGCAGTTTGGAGGTAAGAAACGCTTGAGAAACTCAAAATTTTCACAGTTCTGATGCTCGAAACGAATAACTAGAACGGCCTAGGGGAAAAGTACGCATACCGTTGTAATCGGGCGAGTTTCTACTTTCGGATGCAACAGAAATTTTGCGGATTGGTCAATCCGTTCGCGAGATATGGCAGTTTGGAGGTAAGCAACGCTTGAAAAACTCAAAATTTTCGCAGTTCTGTTGCTCGAAACGAATAACTAGAACGGGCTAGGGGAAAAGTACGCATACCGTTGCAATCGGGCGAGTTTCTACTTTCAGATGCAACAGAAATTTTGCGGATTGGTCAATCCGTTCGCGAGATATGGCAGTTTGGAGGTAAGAAACGCTTGAGAAACTCAAAATTTTCGCAGTTCTGATGCTCGACAAGCATAACTAGAACGGCCTAGGGGAAAAGTACGCACACCGTTGTAATCGGGCGAGTTTCTACTTTCAGATGCAACAGAAATTTTGCGGATTGGTCAATCCGTTCGCGAGATATGGCAGTTTGGAGGTAAGCAACGCTTGAGAAACTCAAAATTTTCGCAGTTCTGATGCTCGACAAGCATAACTAGAACGGCCTAGGGGAAAAGTACGCACACCGTTGTAATCGGGCGAGTTTCTACTTTCAGATGCAACAGAAATTTTGCGGATTTGTCAATCCGTTCGCGAGATATGGCAGTTTTGAGGTAAGCAACGCTTGAGAAACTCAAAATTTTCGCAGTTCTGTTGCTCGAAACGAATAACTAGATCGGGCTAGGGGAAAAGTACGCATACAGTTGTAATCGGGCGAGTTTCTACTTTCAGATGCAACAGAAATTTTGCGGATTGGTCAATCCGTTCGCGAGATATGGCAGTTTGGAGGTAAGCAACGCTTGAAAAACTCAAAATTTTCGCAGTTCTGTTGCCCGAAACGAATAACTAGAACGGGCTAGGGGAAAAGTACGCATACCGTTGTAATCGGGCGAGTTTCTACCTTCAGATGCAACAGAAATTTTGCGGATTGGTTAATCCGATCGCGAGTTATGGCAGTTTGGAGGTAAGAAGCGCTTGAGAAACTCAAAATTTTCGCAGTTCTGATGCTCGAAACGAATAACTAGAACGGCCTAGGGGAAAAGTACGCACAGTGTTGTAATCGGGCGAGTT
This sequence comes from Ptiloglossa arizonensis, assembly GCF_051014685.1. Taxonomy (NCBI): domain Eukaryota; kingdom Metazoa; phylum Arthropoda; class Insecta; order Hymenoptera; family Colletidae; genus Ptiloglossa; species Ptiloglossa arizonensis. The sequence continues at coordinate 198,964 of NW_027479003.1, forward strand.
TCTACTTTCAGATGCAACAGAAATTTTGCGGATTGATCAATCCGTTCGCGAGATATGGCAGTTTGGAAGTAAGAAACGCTTGAGAAACTCAAAATTTTCGCAGTTCTGATGCTCGAAACGCATAACTAGAACGGCCTACGGGAAAAGTACGCATAGTGTTGTAGTCGGGGGAGTTTCTACTTTCAGATGCAACAGAAATTTTGCGGATTGGTCAATCCGTTCGCGAGATATGGCAGTTTGGAGGTAAGAAACGCTCGAGAAACTCAAAATTTTCGCAGTTCTGATGCTCGACAAGCATAACTAGAATGGCCTGGGGGAAAAGTACGCACACCGCTGTAATCGGGCGAGTTTCTACTTTCACATGCAACAGAAATTTTGCGGATTGGTCAATCCGTTCGCGAGATATGGCAGTTTGGAGGTAAGCAACGCTTGAAAAACTCAAAATTTTCGCAGAACTGTTGCTCGAAACGAATAACTAGAACGGCCTAGGGGAAAAGTACGCATACCGTTGTAATCGGGCGAGTTTCTACTTTCAGATGCAACAGAAATTTTGCGGATTGGTCAATCCGTTCGCGAGATATGGCAGTTTGGAGGTAAGCAACGCTTGAAAAACTCAAAATTTTCGCAGTTCTGTTGCTCCAAACGAATAACTAGAACGGGCTAGGGGAAAAGTACGCATACCGTTGTAATCGGGCGAGTTTCTACTTTCAGATGCAACAGAAATTTTGCGGATTGGTCAATCCGTTCGCGAGATATGGCAGTTTGGAAGTAAGACTCGCTTGAGAAACTCAAAATTTTCGCAGTTCTGATGCTCGAAACGAATAACTAGAACGGCCTAGGGGAAAAGTACGCATACAGTTGTAATCGGGCGAATTTCTACTTTCAGATGCAACAGAAATTTTGCGGATTGGTCAATCCGTTCGCGAGATATGGCAGTTTGGAGGTAAGAAACGCTTGAGAAACTCAAAATTTTCACAGTTCTGATGCTCGAAACGAATAACTAGAACGGCCTAGGGGAAAAGTACGCATACCGTTGTAATCGGGCGAGTTTCTACTTTCAGATGCAACAGAAATTTTGCGGATTGGTCAATCCGTTCGCGAGATATGGCAGTTTGGAGGTAAGCAACGCTTGAAAAACTCAAAATTTTCGCAGTTCTGTTGCTCCAAACGAATAACTAGAACGGGCTAGGGGAAAGTACGCATACCGTTGTAATCGGGCGAGTTTCTACTTTCAGATGCAACAGAAATTTTGCGGATTGGTCAATCCGTTCGCGAGATATGGCAGTTTGGAAGTAAGACTCGCTTGAGAAACTCAAAATTTTCGCAGTTCTGATGCTCGAAACGAATAACTAGAACGGCCTAGGGGAAAAGTACGCATACAGTTGTAATCGGGCGAATTTCTACTTTCAGATGCAACAGAAATTTTGCGGATTGGTCAATCCGTTCGCGAGATATGGCAGTTTGGAAGTAAGAAACGCTTGAGAAACTCAAAACTTTTGCAGTTCTGATGCTCGAAACGAATAACTAGGTCGGCCTAGGGGAAAAGTACGCATACCGTTGTAATCGGGCGAGTTTCTACTTTCAGATGCAATAGAAATTTTGCGGATTGGTCAATCCGTTCGCGAGATATGGCAGTTTGGAGGTAAGCAACGCTTGAAAAACTCAAAATTTTCGCAGTTCTGTTGCTCCAAACGAATAACTAGAACGGGCTAGGGGAAAAGTACGCATACCGTTGTAATCGGGCGAGTTTCTACTTTCAGATGCAACAGAAATTTTGCGGATTGGTCAATCCGTTCGCGAGATATGGCAGTTTGGAAGTAAGACTCGCTTGAGAAACTCAAAATTTTCGCAGTTCTGATGCTCGAAACGAATAACTAGAACGGCCTAGGGGAAAAGTACGCATACGGTTGTAATCGGGCGAATTTCTACTTTCAGATGCAACAGAAATTTTGCGGATTGGTCAATCCGTTCGCGAGATATGGCAGTTTGGAGGTAAGAAACGCTTGAGAAACTCAAAATTTTCACAGTTCTGATGCTCGAAACGAATAACTAGAACGGCCTAGGGGAAAAGTACGCATACCGTTGTAATCGGGCGAGTTTCTACCTTCAGATGCAACAGAAATTTTGCGGATTGGTCAATCCGTTCGCGAGATATGGCAGCTTGGAGGTAAGAAACGCTTGAGAAACTCAAAATTTTCACAGTTCTGATGCTCGAAACGAATAACTAGAACGGCCTAGGGGAAAAGTACGCATACCGTTGTAATCGGGCGAGTTTCTACTTTCAGATGCAACAGAAATTTTGCGGATTGGTCAATCCGTTCGCGAGATATGGCAGTTTGGAGGTAAGCAACGCTTGAAAAACTCAAAATTTTCGCAGTTCTGTTGCTCCAAACGAATAACTAGAACGGGCTAGGGGAAAAGTACGCATACCGTTGTAATCGGGCGAGTTTCTACTTTCAGATGCAACAGAAATTTTGCGGATTGGTCAATCCGTTCGCGAGATATGGCAGTTTGGAAGTAAGACTCGCTTGAGAAACTCAAAATTTTCGCAGTTCTGATGCTCGAAACGAATAACTAGAACGGCCTAGGGGAAAAGTACGCATACAGTTGTAATCGGGCGAATTTCTACTTTCAGATGCAACAGAAATTTTGCGGATTGGTCAATCCGTTCGCGAGATATGGCAGTTTGGAGGTAAGAAACGCTTGAGAAACTCAAAATTTTCACAGTTCTGATGCTCGAAACGAATAACTAGAACGGCCTAGGGGAAAAGTACGCATACCGTTGTAATCGGGCGAGTTTCTACTTTCAGATGCAACAGAAATTTTGCGGATTGGTCAATCCGTTCGCGAGATATGGCAGTTTGGAAGTAAGAAACGCTTGAGAAACTCAAAACTTTTGCAGTTCTGATGCTCGAAACGAATAACTAGGTCGGCCTAGGGGAAAAGTACGCATACCGTTGTAATCGGGCGAGTTTCTACTTTCAGATGCAATAGAAATTTTGCGGATTGGTCAATCTGTTCGCGAGATATGGCAGTTTGGAGGTAAGCAACGCTTGAGAAACTCAAAATTTTCGCAGTTCTGTTGCTCGAAACGAATAACTAGAACGGGCTAGGGGAAAAGTACGCATACAGTTGTAATCGGGCGAGTTTCTACTTTCAGATGCAACAGAAATTTTGCGGATTGGTCAATCCGTTCGCGAGATATGGCAGTTTGGAGGTAAGCAACGCTTGAAACACTCAAAATTTTCGCAGTTCTGTTGCCCGAAACGAATAACTAGAACGGGCTAGGGGAAAAGTACGCATACCGTTGTAATCGGGCGAGTTTCTACTTTCAGATGCAACAGAAATTTTGCGGATTGGTCAATCCGTTCGCGAGTTATGGCAGTTTGGATGTAAGAAACGCTTGAGAAACTCAAAATTTTCGCAGTTCTGATGCTCGAAACGAATAACTAGAACGGCCTAGGGGAAAAGTACGCACAGTGTTGTAATCGGGCGAGTTTCTACTTTCAGATGCAACAGAAATTTTGCGGATTGATCAATCCGTTCGCGAGATATGGCAGTTTGGAAGTAAGAAACGCTTGAGAAACTCAAAATTTTCGCAGTTCTGATGCTCGAAACGAATAACTAGAACGGCCCAGGGGAAAAGTACGCATACCGTTGTAATCGGGCGAGTTTCTACTTTCAGATGCAACAGAAATTTTGCGGATTGGTCAATCCGTTCGCGAGATATGGCAGTTTGGAGGTAAGAAACGCTCGAGAAACTCAAAATTTTCGCAGTTCTGATGCTCGACAAGCATAACTAGAACGGCCTAGGGGAAAAGTACGCACACCGTTGTAATCGGGCGAGTTTCTACTTTCAGATGCAACAGAAATTTTGCGGATTGGTCAATCCGTTCGCGAGATATGGCAGTTTGGAGGTAAGCAACGCTTGAGAAACTCAAAATTTTCGCAGTTCTGTTGCTCGAAACGAATAACTAGAACGGGATAGGGGAAAAGTACGCATACAGTCGTAATCGGGCGAATTTCTACTTTCAGATGCAACAGAAATTTTGCGGATTTGTCAATCCGTTCGCGAGATATGGCAGTTTGGATGTAAGAAACGCTCGAGAAACGCAAAATTTTCGCAGTTCTGATGCTCGAAACGAATAACTAGAACGGGCTAGGGGAAAAGTACGCACACCGTTGTAATCGGGCGAGTTTCTACTTTCAGATGCAACAGAAATTTTGCGGATTGGTCAATCCGTTCGCGAGATATGGCAGTTTGGAGGTAAGAAACGCTTGAGAATCTCAAAATTTTCACAGTTCTGATGCTCGAAACGACTAACTAGAGCGGCCTAGGGGAAAAGTACGCATACCGTTGTAATCGGGCGAGTTTCTACTTTCAGATGCAACAGAAATTTTGCGGATTGGTCAATCCGTTCGCGAGATATGGCAGTTTGGAAGTAAGAAACGCTTGAGAAACTCAAAACTTTTGCAGTTCTGATGCTCGAAACGAATAACTAGGTCGGCCTAGGGGAAAAGTACGCATACCGTTGTAATCGGGCGAGTTTCTACTTTCAGATGCAATAGAAATTTTGCGGATTGGTCAATCTGTTCGCGAGATATGGCAGTTTGGATGTAAGCAACGCTTGAGAAACTCAAAATTTTCGCAGTTCTGATGCTCGAAACGAATAACTAGAACGGCCTAGGGGAAAAGTACGCATAGTGTTGTAGTCGGGGGAGTTTCTACTTTCAGATGCAACAGAAATTTTGCGGATTGGTCAATCCGTTCGCGAGATATGGCAGTTTGGAGGTAAGCAACGCTTGAGAAACTCAAAATTTTCGCAGTTCTGTTGCTCGAAACGAATAACTAGAACGGGATAGGGGAAAAGTACGCATACAGTTGTAATCGGGCGAGTTTCTACTTTCAGATGCAATAGAAATTTTGCGGATTGGTCAATCCGTTCGCGAGATATGGCAGTTTGGAGGTAAGAAACGCTTGAGAAACTCAAAATTTTCACAGTTCTGATGCTCGAAACGAATAACTAGAACGGCCTAGGGGAAAAGTACGCATACCGTTGTAATCGGGCGAGTTTCTACTTTCAGATGCAACAGAAATTTTGCGGATTGGTCAATCCGTTCGCGAGATATGGCAGTTTGGAAGTAAGAAACGCTTGAGAAACTCAAAACTTTTGCATTTCTGATGCTCGAAACGAATAACTAGGTCGGCCTAGGGGAAAAGTACGCATACCGTTGTAATCGGGCGAGTTTCTACTTTCAGATGCAATAGAAATTTTGCGGATTGGTCAATCTGTTCGCGAGATATGGCAGTTTGGAGGTAAGCAACGCTTGAAAAACTCAAAATTTTCGCAGTTCTGATGCTCGACAAGCATAACTAGAACGGCCTAGGGGAAAAGTACGCACACCGTTGTAATCGGGTGTGTTTCTACTTTCAGATGCAACAGAAATTTTGCGGATTTGTCAATCCGTTCGCGAGATATGGCAGTTTGGAGGTAAGCAACGCTTGAGAAACTCAAAATTTTCGCAGTTCTGTTGCTCGAAACGAATAACTAGAACGGGCTAGGGGAAAAGTACGCATACAGTTGTAATCGGGCGAGTTTCTACTTTCAGATGCAACAGAAATTTTGCGGATTGGTCAATCCGTTCGCGAGATATGGCAGTTTGGAGGTAAGCAACGCTTGAAAAACTCAAAATTTTCGCAGTTCTGTTGCCCGAAACGAATAACTAGAACGGGCTAGGGGAAAAGTACGCATACCGTTGTAATCGGGCGAGTTTCTACTTTCAGATGCAACAGAAATTTTGCGGATTGGTCAATCCGTTCGCGAGATATGGCAGTTTGGAGGTAAGCAACGCTTGAAAAACTCAAAATTTTCGCAGTTCTGTTGCTCGAAACGAATAACTAGAACGGGCTAGGGGAAAAGTACGCATACCGTTGTAATCGGGCGAGTTTCTACTTTCAGATGCAACAGAAATTTTGCGGATTGGTCAATCCGTTCGCGAGATATGGCAGTTTGGAGGTAAGCAACGCTTGAAAAACTCAAAATTTTCGCAGTTCTGTTGCTCGAAACGAATAACTAGAACGGGCTAGGGGAAAAGTACGCATACCGTTGTAATCGGGCGAGTTTCTACTTTCAGATGCAACAGAAATTTTGCGGATTGGTCAATCCGTTCGCGAGATATGGCAGTTTGGAAGTAAGACTCGCTTGAGAAACTCAAAATTTTCGCAGTTCTGATGCTCGAAACGAATAACTAGAACGGCCTAGGGAAAAGTACGCACACCGTTGTAATCGGGCGAGTTTCTACTTTCAGATGCAACAGAAATTTTGCGGATTGGTCAATCCGTTCGCGAGATATGGCAGTTTGGAGGTAAGAAACGCTTGAGAAACTCAAAATTTTCACAGTTCTGATGCTCGAAACGAATAACTAGAACGGCCTAGGGGAAAAGTACGCATACCGTTGAAATCGGGCGAGTTTCTACTTTCAGATGCAACAGAAATTTTGGGGATTGGTCAATCCGTTCGCGAGATATGGCAGTTTGGAAGTAAGAAACGCTTGAGAAACTCAAAATTTTTGCAGTTCTGATGCTCGAAACGAATATCTAGGGCGGCCTAGGGGAAAAGTACGCATACCGTTGTAATCGGGCGAGTTTCTACTTTCAGATGCAATAGAAATTTTGCGGATTGGTCAATCCGTTCGCGAGATATGGCAGTTTGGAGGTAAGAAACGCTTGAGAAACTCAAAATTTTCGCAGTTCTGATGCTCGAAACGAATAACCAGAACGGCCTAGGGGAAAAGTACGCATACCGTTGTAATCGGGCGAGTTTATACTTTCAGATGCAACAGAAATTTTGCGGATTGGTCAATCCGTTCGCGAGATGTGGCAGTTTGGAGGTAAGAAACGCTTGAGAAACTCAAAATTTTCGCGGTTCTGATGCTCGGAACGAATAACAAGAACGGCCTAGGGGAAAAGTACCCACACCGTTGTAATCGGGCGAATTTCTACTTTCAGATGCAACAGAAATTTTGCGGATTGGTCAATCTGTTCGCGAGATGTGGCAGTTTGTAGGTGCGAAACGCTTGAGAAACTCAAAATTTTCGCAGTTCTGATGCTCGAAACGAATAACTAGAACGGCCTAGGGGAAAAGTACGCGTACCGTTGTAATCGGCCGAGTTTCTACCTTCAGATGCAACACAAATTTTGCGGATTGGTCAATCCGTTCGCGAGATATGGCAGTTTGGATGTAAGAAACGCTTGAGAAACTCAAAATTTTCGCAGTTCTGATGCTCGAAACGAATAACTAGAACGGCCGAGGGGAAAAGTACGCATAGTGTTGTAATCGGGCGAGTTTCTACTTTCAGATGCAACAGAAATTTTGCGGATTGGTCAATCCGTTCGCGAGATATGGCAGTTTGGAGGTAAGAAACGCTCGAGAAACTCAAAATTTTCACAGTTCTGATGCTCGAAACGAATAACTAGAACGGCCTAGGGGAAAAGTACGCATACCCTTGTAATCGGGCGAGTTTCTACTTTCAAATGCAACAGAAATTTTGCGGATTGGTCAATCCGTTCGCGAGATATGGCAGTTTGGAAGTAAGAAACGCTTGAGAAACTCAAAATTTTCGCGGTTCTGATGCTCGAAACGAATAACAAGAACGGCCTAGGGGAAAAGTACGCACACCGTTGTAATCGGGCGAGTCTCTACCTTCAGATGCAACAGAAATTTTGCGGATTGGTCAATCCGTTCGCGAGATATGGCAGTTTGGAAGTAAGAAACGCTTGAGAAACTCAAAATTTTCGCAGTTCTGATGCTCGAAACGAATAACTAGAACGGCCTAGGGGAAAAGTACGCATACCGTTGTAATCGGGCGAGTTTCTACTTTCAGATGCAACAGAAATTTTGCGGATTGGTCAATCCGTTCGCGAGATATGGCAGTTTGGAAGTAAGAAACGCTTGAGAAACTCAAAACTTTTGCAGTTCTGATGCTCGAAACGAATAACTAGGTCGGCCTAGGGGAAAAGTACGCATACCGTTGTAATCGGGCGAGTTTCTACTTTCAGATGCAATAGAAATTTTGCGGATTGGTCAATCTGTTCGCGAGATATGGCAGTTTGGAGGTAAGCAACGCTTGAGAAACTCAAAATTTTCGCAGTTCTGTTGCTCGAAACGAATAACTAGAACGGGCTAGGGGAAAAGTACGCATACAGTTGTAATCGGGCGAGTTTCTACTTTCAGATGCAACAGAAATTTTGCGGATTGGTCAATCCGTTCGCGAGATATGGCAGTTTGGAGGTAAGCAACGCTTGAAACACTCAAAATTTTCGCAGTTCTGTTGCCCGAAACGAATAACTAGAACGGGCTAGGGGAAAAGTACGCATACCGTTGTAATCGGGCGAGTTTCTACTTTCAGATGCAACAGAAATTTTGCGGATTGGTCAATCCGTTCGCGAGTTATGGCAGTTTGGATGTAAGAAACGCTTGAGAAACTCAAAATTTTCGCAGTTCTGATGCTCGAAACGAATAACTAGAACGGCCTAGGGGAAAAGTACGCACAGTGTTGTAATCGGGCGAGTTTCTACTTTCAGATGCAACAGAAATTTTGCGGATTGATCAATCCGTTCGCGAGATATGGCAGTTTGGAAGTAAGAAACGCTTGAGAAACTCAAAATTTTCGCAGTTCTGATGCTCGAAACGAATAACTAGAACGGCCCAGGGGAAAAGTACGCATACCGTTGTAATCGGGCGAGTTTCTACTTTCAGATGCAACAGAAATTTTGCGGATTGGTCAATCCGTTCGCGAGATATGGCAGTTTGGAGGTAAGAAACGCTCGAGAAACTCAAAATTTTCGCAGTTCTGATGCTCGACAAGCATAACTAGAACGGCCTAGGGGAAAAGTACGCACACCGTTGTAATCGGGCGAGTTTCTACTTTCAGATGCAACAGAAATTTTGCGGATTGGTCAATCCGTTCGCGAGATATGGCAGTTTGGAGGTAAGCAACGCTTGAGAAACTCAAAATTTTCGCAGTTCTGTTGCTCGAAACGAATAACTAGAACGGGATAGGGGAAAAGTACGCATACAGTCGTAATCGGGCGAATTTCTACTTTCAGATGCAACAGAAATTTTGCGGATTTGTCAATCCGTTCGCGAGATATGGCAGTTTGGATGTAAGAAACGCTCGAGAAACGCAAAATTTTCGCAGTTCTGATGCTCGAAACGAATAACTAGAACGGGCTAGGGGAAAAGTACGCACACCGTTGTAATCGGGCGAGTTTCTACTTTCAGATGCAACAGAAATTTTGCGGATTGGTCAATCCGTTCGCGAGATATGGCAGTTTGGAGGTAAGAAACGCTTGAGAATCTCAAAATTTTCACAGTTCTGATGCTCGAAACGACTAACTAGAGCGGCCTAGGGGAAAAGTACGCATACCGTTGTAATCGGGCGAGTTTCTACTTTCAGATGCAACAGAAATTTTGCGGATTGGTCAATCCGTTCGCGAGATATGGCAGTTTGGAAGTAAGAAACGCTTGAGAAACTCAAAACTTTTGCAGTTCTGATGCTCGAAACGAATAACTAGGTCGGCCTAGGGGAAAAGTACGCATACCGTTGTAATCGGGCGAGTTTCTACTTTCAGATGCAATAGAAATTTTGCGGATTGGTCAATCTGTTCGCGAGATATGGCAGTTTGGATGTAAGCAACGCTTGAGAAACTCAAAATTTTCGCAGTTCTGATGCTCGAAACGAATAACTAGAACGGCCTAGGGGAAAAGTACGCATAGTGTTGTAGTCGGGGGAGTTTCTACTTTCAGATGCAACAGAAATTTTGCGGATTGGTCAATCCGTTCGCGAGATATGGCAGTTTGGAGGTAAGCAACGCTTGAGAAACTCAAAATTTTCGCAGTTCTGTTGCTCGAAACGAATAACTAGAACGGGATAGGGGAAAAGTACGCATACAGTTGTAATCGGGCGAGTTTCTACTTTCAGATGCAATAGAAATTTTGCGGATTGGTCAATCCGTTCGCGAGATATGGCAGTTTGGAGGTAAGAAACGCTTGAGAAACTCAAAATTTTCACAGTTCTGATGCTCGAAACGAATAACTAGAACGGCCTAGGGGAAAAGTACGCATACCGTTGTAATCGGGCGAGTTTCTACTTTCAGATGCAACAGAAATTTTGCGGATTGGTCAATCCGTTCGCGAGATATGGCAGTTTGGAAGTAAGAAACGCTTGAGAAACTCAAAACTTTTGCATTTCTGATGCTCGAAACGAATAACTAGGTCGGCCTAGGGGAAAAGTACGCATACCGTTGTAATCGGGCGAGTTTCTACTTTCAGATGCAATAGAAATTTTGCGGATTGGTCAATCTGTTCGCGAGATATGGCAGTTTGGAGGTAAGCAACGCTTGAAAAACTCAAAATTTTCGCAGTTCTGATGCTCGACAAGCATAACTAGAACGGCCTAGGGGAAAAGTACGCACACCGTTGTAATCGGGTGTGTTTCTACTTTCAGATGCAACAGAAATTTTGCGGATTTGTCAATCCGTTCGCGAGATATGGCAGTTTGGAGGTAAGCAACGCTTGAGAAACTCAAAATTTTCGCAGTTCTGTTGCTCGAAACGAATAACTAGAACGGGCTAGGGGAAAAGTACGCATACAGTTGTAATCGGGCGAGTTTCTACTTTCAGATGCAACAGAAATTTTGCGGATTGGTCAATCCGTTCGCGAGATATGGCAGTTTGGAGGTAAGCAACGCTTGAAAAACTCAAAATTTTCGCAGTTCTGTTGCCCGAAACGAATAACTAGAACGGGCTAGGGGAAAAGTACGCATACCGTTGTAATCGGGCGAGTTTCTACTTTCAGATGCAACAGAAATTTTGCGGATTGGTCAATCCGTTCGCGAGATATGGCAGTTTGGAGGTAAGCAACGCTTGAAAAACTCAAAATTTTCGCAGTTCTGTTGCTCGAAACGAATAACTAGAACGGGCTAGGGGAAAAGTACGCATACCGTTGTAATCGGGCGAGTTTCTACTTTCAGATGCAACAGAAATTTTGCGGATTGGTCAATCCGTTCGCGAGATATGGCAGTTTGGAGGTAAGCAACGCTTGAAAAACTCAAAATTTTCGCAGTTCTGTTGCTCGAAACGAATAACTAGAACGGGCTAGGGGAAAAGTACGCATACCGTTGTAATCGGGCGAGTTTCTACTTTCAGATGCAACAGAAATTTTGCGGATTGGTCAATCCGTTCGCGAGATATGGCAGTTTGGAAGTAAGACTCGCTTGAGAAACTCAAAATTTTCGCAGTTCTGATGCTCGAAACGAATAACTAGAACGGCCTAGGGAAAAGTACGCACACCGTTGTAATCGGGCGAGTTTCTACTTTCAGATGCAACAGAAATTTTGCGGATTGGTCAATCCGTTCGCGAGATATGGCAGTTTGGAGGTAAGAAACGCTTGAGAAACTCAAAATTTTCACAGTTCTGATGCTCGAAACGAATAACTAGAACGGCCTAGGGGAAAAGTACGCATACCGTTGAAATCGGGCGAGTTTCTACTTTCAGATGCAACAGAAATTTTGGGGATTGGTCAATCCGTTCGCGAGATATGGCAGTTTGGAAGTAAGAAACGCTTGAGAAACTCAAAATTTTTGCAGTTCTGATGCTCGAAACGAATATCTAGGGCGGCCTAGGGGAAAAGTACGCATACCGTTGTAATCGGGCGAGTTTCTACTTTCAGATGCAATAGAAATTTTGCGGATTGGTCAATCCGTTCGCGAGATATGGCAGTTTGGAGGTAAGAAACGCTTGAGAAACTCAAAATTTTCGCAGTTCTGATGCTCGAAACGAATAACCAGAACGGCCTAGGGGAAAAGTACGCATACCGTTGTAATCGGGCGAGTTTATACTTTCAGATGCAACAGAAATTTTGCGGATTGGTCAATCCGTTCGCGAGATGTGGCAGTTTGGAGGTAAGAAACGCTTGAGAAACTCAAAATTTTCGCGGTTCTGATGCTCGGAACGAATAACAAGAACGGCCTAGGGGAAAAGTACCCACACCGTTGTAATCGGGCGAATTTCTACTTTCAGATGCAACAGAAATTTTGCGGATTGGTCAATCTGTTCGCGAGATGTGGCAGTTTGTAGGTGCGAAACGCTTGAGAAACTCAAAATTTTCGCAGTTCTGATGCTCGAAACGAATAACTAGAACGGCCTAGGGGAAAAGTACGCGTACCGTTGTAATCGGCCGAGTTTCTACCTTCAGATGCAACACAAATTTTGCGGATTGGTCAATCCGTTCGCGAGATATGGCAGTTTGGATGTAAGAAACGCTTGAGAAACTCAAAATTTTCGCAGTTCTGATGCTCGAAACGAATAACTAGAACGGCCGAGGGGAAAAGTACGCATAGTGTTGTAATCGGGCGAGTTTCTACTTTCAGATGCAACAGAAATTTTGCGGATTGGTCAATCCGTTCGCGAGATATGGCAGTTTGGAGGTAAGAAACGCTCGAGAAACTCAAAATTTTCACAGTTCTGATGCTCGAAACGAATAACTAGAACGGCCTAGGGGAAAAGTACGCATACCCTTGTAATCGGGCGAGTTTCTACTTTCAAATGCAACAGAAATTTTGCGGATTGGTCAATCCGTTCGCGAGATATGGCAGTTTGGAAGTAAGAAACGCTTGAGAAACTCAAAATTTTCGCGGTTCTGATGCTCGAAACGAATAACAAGAACGGCCTAGGGGAAAAGTACGCACACCGTTGTAATCGGGCGAGTCTCTACCTTCAGATGCAACAGAAATTTTGCGGATTGGTCAATCCGTTCGCGAGATATGGCAGTTTGGAAGTAAGAAACGCTTGAGAAACTCAAAATTTTCGCAGTTCTGATGCTCGAAACGAATAACTAGAACGGCCTAGGGGAAAAGTACGATAGTGTTATAATCGGGCGAGTTTCTACTTTCAGATGCAACAGAAATTGTGCGGATTGGTCAATCCGTTCGCGAGATATGGCAGTTTGGAAGTAAGAAACGCTTGAGAAACTCAAAATTTTCGCAGTTCTGTTGCTCGAAACGAATAACTAGAACGGGCTAGGGGAAAAGTACGCATACCGTTGTAATCGGGCGAGTTTCTACTTTCAGATGCAACAGAAATTTTGCGGATTGGTCAATCCGTTCGCGAGATATGGCAGTTTGGAGGTAAGAAACGCTTGAGAAACTCAAAATTTTCGCAGTTCTGATGCTCGACAAGCATAACTAGAACGGCCTAGGGGAAAAGTACGCACACCGTTGTAATCGGGCGAGTTTCTACTTTCAGATGCAACAGAAATTTTGCGGATTGGTCAATCCGTTCGCGAGATATGGCAGTTTGGAGGTAAGCAACGCTTGAGAAACTCAAAATTTTCGCAGTTCTGTTGCTCGAAACGAATAACTAGAACGGGATAGGGGAAAAGTACGCATACAGTTGTAATCGGGCGAATTTCTACTTTCAGATGCAACAGAAATTTTGCGGATTGGTCAATCCGTTCGCGAGATATGGCAGTTTGGATGTAAGAAACGCTCGAGAAACTCAAAATTTTCGCAGTTCTGATGCTCGAAACGAATAACTAGAACGGCCTAGGGGAAAAGAACGCACACCGTTGTAATCGGGCGAGTTTCTACTTTCAGATGCAACAGAAATTTTGCGGATTGGTCAATCCGTTCGCGAGATATGGCAGTTTGGAGGTAAGAAACGCTTGAGCAACTCAAAATTTTCACAGTTCTGATGCTCGAAACGAATAACTAGAACGGCCTAGGGGAAAAGTACGCATACCGTTGTAATCGGGCGAGTTTCTACTTTCAGATGCAACAGAAATTTTGCGGATTGGTCAATCCGTTCGCGAGATATGGCAGTTTGGAAGTAAGAAACGCTTGAGAAACTCAAAACTTTTGCAGTTCTGATGCTCGAAACGAATAACTAGGTCGGCCTAGGGGAAAAGTACGCACACCGCTGTAATCGGGCGAGTTTCTACTTTCACATGCAACAGAAATTTTGCGGATTGGTCAATCCGTTCGCGAGATATGGCAGTTTGGAGGTAAGCAACGCTTGAAAAACTCAAAATTTTCGCAGTTCTGTTGCTCGAAACGAATAACTAGAACGGGCTAGGGGAAAAGTACGCATACAGTTGTAATCGGGCGAGTTTCTACTTTCAGATGCAACAGAAATTTTGCGGATTGGTCAATCCGTTCGCGAGATATGGCAGTTTGGAGGTAAGCAACGCTTGAAAAACTCAAAATTTTCGCAGTTCTGTTGCTCGAAACGAATAACTAGAACGGGCTAGGGGAAAAGTACGCATACCGTTGTAATCGGGCGAGTTTCTACTTTCAGATGCAACAGAAATTTTGCGGATTGGTCAATCCGTTCGCGAGATATGGCAGTTTGGAAGTAAGACTCGCTTGAGAAACTCAAAATTTTCGCAGTTCTGATGCTCGAAACGAATAACTAGAACGGCCTAGGGAAAAGTACGCACACCGTTGTAATCGGGCGAGTTTCTACTTTCAGATGCAACAGAAATTTTGCGGATTGGTCAATCCGTTCGCGAGATATGGCAGTTTGGAGGTAAGAAACGCTTGAGAAACTCAAAATTTTCACAGTTCTGATGCTCGAAACGAATAACTAGAACGGCCTAGGGGAAAAGTACGCATACCGTTGAAATCGGGCGAGTTTCTACTTTCAGATGCAACAGAAATTTTGGGGATTGGTCAATCCGTTCGCGAGATATGGCAGTTTGGAAGTAAGAAACGCTTGAGAAACTCAAAATTTTTGCAGTTCTGATGCTCGAAACGAATATCTAGGGCGGCCTAGGGGAAAAGTACGCATACCGTTGTAATCGGGCGAGTTTCTACTTTCAGATGCAATAGAAATTTTGCGGATTGGTCAATCCGTTCGCGAGATATGGCAGTTTGGAGGTAAGAAACGCTTGAGAAACTCAAAATTTTCGCAGTTCTGATGCTCGAAACGAATAACTAGAACGGCCTAGGGGAAAAGTACGCATACCGTTGTAATCGGGCGAGTTTATACTTTCAGATGCAACAGAAATTTTGCGGATTGGTCAATCCGTTCGCGAGATGTGGCAGTTTGGAGGTAAGAAACGCTTGAGAAACTCAAAATTTTCGCGGTTCTGATGCTCGGAACGAATAACAAGAACGGCCTAGGGGAAAAGTACCCACACCGTTGTAATCGGGCGAATTTCTACTTTCAGATGCAACAGAAATTTTGCGGATTGGTCAATCTGTTCGCGAGATGTGGCAGTTTGTAGGTGCGAAACGCTTGAGAAACTCAAAATTTTCGCAGTTCTGATGCTCGAAACGAATAACTAGAACGGCCTAGGGGAAAAGTACGCGTACCGTTGTAATCGGCCGAGTTTCTACCTTCAGATGCAACACAAATTTTGCGGATTGGTCAATCCGTTCGCGAGATATGGCAGTTTGGATGTAAGAAACGCTTGAGAAACTCAAAATTTTCGCAGTTCTGATGCTCGAAACGAATAACTAGAACGGCCGAGGGGAAAAGTACGCATAGTGTTGTAATCGGGCGAGTTTCTACTTTCAGATGCAACAGAAATTTTGCGGATTGGTCAATCCGTTCGCGAGATATGGCAGTTTGGAGGTAAGAAACGCTCGAGAAACTCAAAATTTTCGCAGTTCTCATGCTCGACATGCATAACTAGAACGGCCCAGGGGAAAAATACGCACACCGTTGTAATCGGGCGAGTTTCTACTTTCAGATGCAACAGAAATTTTAAAGATTGGTCAATCCGTTCGCGAGATATGGCAGTTTGGAGGTAAGCAACGCTTGAAAAACTCAAAATTTTCGCAGTTCTGTTGCTCGAAACGAATAACTAGAACGGGCTAGGGGAAAAGTACGCATACAGTTGTAATCGGGCGAATTTCTACTTTCAGATGCAACAGAAATTTTGCGGATTGGTCAATCCGTTCGCGAGATATGGCAGTTTGGATGTAAGAAACGCTCGAGAAACTCAAAATTTTCGCAGTTCTGATGCTCGAAACGAATAACTAGAACGGCCTAGGGGAAAAGTACGCACACCGTTGTAATCGGGCGACTTTCTACTTTCAGATGCAACAGAAATTTTGCGGATTGGTCAATCCGTTCGCGAGATATGGCAGTTTGGAGGTAAGAAACGCTTGAGAAACTCAAAATTTTCACAGTTCTGATGCTCGAAACGAATAACTAGAACGGCCTAGGGGAAAAGTACGCATACCGTTGTAATCGGGCGAGTTTCTACTTTCAAATGCAACAGAAATTTTGCGGATTGGTCAATCCGTTCGCGAGATATGGCAGTTTGGAAGTAAGAAACGCTTGAGAAACTCAAAATTTTCGCGGTTCTGATGCTCGAAACGAATAACAAGAACGGCCTAGGGGAAAAGTACGCACACCGTTGTAATCGGGCGAGTCTCTACCTTCAGATGCAACAGAAATTTTGCGGATTGGTCAATCCGTTCGCGAGATATGGCAGTTTGGAAGTAAGAAACGCTTGAGAAACTCAAAATTTTCGCAGTTCTGATGCTCGAAACGAATAACTAGAACGGGCTAGGGGAAAAGTACGCATACCGTTGTAATCGGGCGAGTTTCTACTTTCAGATGCAACAGAAATTTTGCGGATTGGTCAATCCGTTCGCGAGATATGGCAGTTTGGAAGTAAGACTCGCTTGAGAAACTCAAAATTTTCGCAGTTCTGATGCTCGAAACGAATAACTAGAACGGCCTAGGGAAAAGTACGCACACCGTTGTAATCGGGCGAGTTTCTACTTTCAGATGCAACAGAAATTTTGCGGATTGGTCAATCCGTTCGCGAGATATGGCAGTTTGGAGGTAAGAAACGCTTGAGAAACTCAAAATTTTCACAGTTCTGATGCTCGAAACGAATAACTAGAACGGCCTAGGGGAAAAGTACGCATACCGTTGAAATCGGGCGAGTTTCTACTTTCAGATGCAACAGAAATTTTGGGGATTGGTCAATCCGTTCGCGAGATATGGCAGTTTGGAAGTAAGAAACGCTTGAGAAACTCAAAATTTTTGCAGTTCTGATGCTCGAAACGAATATCTAGGGCGGCCTAGGGGAAAAGTACGCATACCGTTGTAATCGGGCGAGTTTCTACTTTCAGATGCAATAGAAATTTTGCGGATTGGTCAATCCGTTCGCGAGATATGGCAGTTTGGAGGTAAGAAACGCTTGAGAAACTCAAAATTTTCGCAGTTCTGATGCTCGAAACGAATAACCAGAACGGCCTAGGGGAAAAGTACGCATACCGTTGTAATCGGGCGAGTTTCTACTTTCAGATGCAACAGAAATTTTGCGGATTGGTCAATCCGTTCGCGAGATATGGCAGTTTGGAAGTAAGACTCGCTTGAGAAACTCAAAATTTTCGCAGTTCTGATGCTCGAAACGAATAACTAGAACGGCCTAGGGAAAAGTACGCACACCGTTGTAATCGGGCGAGTTTCTACTTTCAGATGCAACAGAAATTTTGCGGATTGGTCAATCCGTTCGCGAGATATGGCAGTTTGGAGGTAAGAAACGCTTGAGAAACTCAAAATTTTCACAGTTCTGATGCTCGAAACGAATAACTAGAACGGCCTAGGGGAAAAGTACGCATACCGTTGAAATCGGTCGAGTTTCTACTTTCAGATGCAACAGAAATTTTGGGGATTGGTCAATCCGTTCGCGAGATATGGCAGTTTGGAAGTAAGAAACGCTTGAGAAACTCAAAATTTTTGCAGTTCTGATGCTCGAAACGAATATCTAGGGCGGCCTAGGGGAAAAGTACGCATACCGTTGTAATCGGGCGAGTTTCTACTTTCAGATGCAATAGAAATTTTGCGGATTGGTCAATCCGTTCGCGAGATATGGCAGTTTGGAGGTAAGAAACGCTTGAGAAACTCAAAATTTTCGCAGTTCTGATGCTCGAAACGAATAACCAGAACGGCCTAGGGGAAAAGTACGCATACCGTTGTAATCGGGCGAGTTTATACTTTCAGATGCAACAGAAATTTTGCGGATTGGTCAATCCGTTCGCGAGATGTGGCAGTTTGGAGGTAAGAAACGCTTGAGAAACTCAAAATTTTCGCGGTTCTGATGCTCGGAACGAATAACAAGAACGGCCTAGGGGAAAAGTACCCACACCGTTGTAATCGGGCGAATTTCTACTTTCAGATGCAACAGAAATTTTGCGGATTGGTCAATCTGTTCGCGAGATGTGGCAGTTTGTAGGTGCGAAACGCTTGAGAAACTCAAAATTTTCGCAGTTCTGATGCTCGAAACGAATAACTAGAACGGCCTAGGGGAAAAGTACGCGTACCGTTGTAATCGGCCGAGTTTCTACCTTCAGATGCAACACAAATTTTGCGGATTGGTCAATCCGTTCGCGAGATATGGCAGTTTGGATGTAAGAAACGCTTGAGAAACTCAAAATTTTCGCAGTTCTGATGCTCGAAACGAATAACTAGAACGGCCGAGGGGAAAAGTACGCATAGTGTTGTAATCGGGCGAGTTTCTACTTTCAGATGCAACAGAAATTTTGCGGATTGGTCAATCCGTTCGCGAGATATGGCAGTTTGGAGGTAAGAAACGCTCGAGAAACTCAAAATTTTCACAGTTCTGATGCTCGAAACGAATAACTAGAACGGCCTAGGGGAAAAGTACGCATACCCTTGTAATCGGGCGAGTTTCTACTTTCAAATGCAACAGAAATTTTGCGGATTGGTCAATCCGTTCGCGAGATATGGCAGTTTGGAAGTAAGAAACGCTTGAGAAACTCAAAATTTTCGCGGTTCTGATGCTCGAAACGAATAACAAGAACGGCCTAGGGGAAAAGTACGCACACCGTTGTAATCGGGCGAGTCTCTACCTTCAGATGCAACAGAAATTTTGCGGATTGGTCAATCCGTTCGCGAGATATGGCAGTTTGGAAGTAAGAAACGCTTGAGAAACTC
Source organism: Ptiloglossa arizonensis (assembly GCF_051014685.1). NCBI lineage: Eukaryota > Metazoa > Arthropoda > Insecta > Hymenoptera > Colletidae > Ptiloglossa > Ptiloglossa arizonensis. Next base: position 217,947 of record NW_027479003.1, read on the forward strand.
AAAATTTTCGCAGTTCTGATGCTCGACAAGCATAACTAGAACGGCCTAGGGGAAAAGTACGCCCACCGTTGTAATCGGGCGAGTTTCTACTTTCAGATGCAACAGAAATTTTGCGGATTCGTCAATCCGTTCGCGAGATATGGCAGTTTGGAGGTAAGCAACGCTTGAGAAACTCAAAATTTTCGCAGTTCTGTTGCTCGAAACGAATAACTAGAACGGGCTAGGGGAAAAGTACGCATACAGTTGTAATCGGGCGAATTTCTACTTTCAGATGCAACAGAAATTTTGCGGATTGGTCAATCCGTTCGCGAGATATGGCAGTTTGGAGGTAAGAAACGCTTGAGAAACTCAAAATTTTCGCAGTTCTGATGCTCGAAACGAATAACTAGAACGGCCTAGGGGAAAAGTACGAATAGTGTTATAATCGGGCGAGTTTCTACTTTCAGATGCAACAGAAATTGTGCGGATTGGTCAATCCGTTCGCGAGATATGGCAGTTTGGAAGTAAGAAACGCTTGAGAAACTCAAAATTTTCGCAGTTCTGTTGCTCGAAACGAATAACTAGAACGGGCTAGGGGAAAAGTACGCATACCGTTGTAATCGGGCGAGTTTCTACTTTCAGATGCAACAGAAATTTTGCGGATTGGTCAATCCGTTCGCGAGATATGGCAGTTTGGAGGTAAGAAACGCTTGAGAAACTCAAAATTTTCGCAGTTCTGATGCTCGACAAGCATAACTAGAACGGCCTAGGGGAAAAGTACGCACACCGTTGTAATCGGGCGAGTTTCTACTTTCAGATGCAACAGAAATTTTGCGGATTGGTCAATCCGTTCGCGAGATATGGCAGTTTGGAGGTAAGCAACGCTTGAGAAACTCAAAATTTTCGCAGTTCTGTTGCTCGAAACGAATAACTAGAACGGGATAGGGGAAAAGTACGCATACAGTTGTAATCGGGCGAATTTCTACTTTCAGATGCAACAGAAATTTTGCGGATTGGTCAATCCGTTCGCGAGATATGGCAGTTTGGATGTAAGAAACGCTCGAGAAACTCAAAATTTTCGCAGTTCTGATGCTCGAAACGAATAACTAGAACGGCCTAGGGGAAAAGAACGCACACCGTTGTAATCGGGCGAGTTTCTACTTTCAGATGCAACAGAAATTTTGCGGATTGGTCAATCCGTTCGCGAGATATGGCAGTTTGGAAGTAAGACTCGCTTGAGAAACTCAAAATTTTCGCAGTTCTGATGCTCGAAACGAATAACTAGAACGGCCTAGGGAAAAGTACGCACACCGTTGTAATCGGGCGAGTTTCTACTTTCAGATGCAACAGAAATTTTGCGGATTGGTCAATCCGTTCGCGAGATATGGCAGTTTGGAGGTAAGAAACGCTTGAGAAACTCAAAATTTTCACAGTTCTGATGCTCGAAACGAATAACTAGAACGGCCTAGGGGAAAAGTACGCATACCGTTGAAATCGGGCGAGTTTCTACTTTCAGATGCAACAGAAATTTTGGGGATTGGTCAATCCGTTCGCGAGATATGGCAGTTTGGAAGTAAGAAACGCTTGAGAAACTCAAAATTTTTGCAGTTCTGATGCTCGAAACGAATATCTAGGGCGGCCTAGGGGAAAAGTACGCATACCGTTGTAATCGGGCGAGTTTCTACTTTCAGATGCAATAGAAATTTTGCGGATTGGTCAATCCGTTCGCGAGATATGGCAGTTTGGAGGTAAGAAACGCTTGAGAAACTCAAAATTTTCGCAGTTCTGATGCTCGAAACGAATAACTAGAACGGCCTAGGGGAAAAGTACGCATACCGTTGTAATCGGGCGAGTTTATACTTTCAGATGCAACAGAAATTTTGCGGATTGGTCAATCCGTTCGCGAGATGTGGCAGTTTGGAGGTAAGAAACGCTTGAGAAACTCAAAATTTTCGCGGTTCTGATGCTCGGAACGAATAACAAGAACGGCCTAGGGGAAAAGTACCCACACCGTTGTAATCGGGCGATTTTCTACTTTCAGATGCAACAGAAATTTTGCGGATTGGTCAATCTGTTCGCGAGATGTGGCAGTTTGTAGGTGCGAAACGCTTGAGAAGCTCAAAATTTTCGCAGTTCTGATGCTCGAAACGAATAACTAGAACGGCCTAGGGGAAAAGTACGCGTACCGTTGTAATCGGCCGAGTTTCTACCTTCAGATGCAACACAAATTTTGCGGATTGGTCAATCCGTTCGCGAGATATGGCAGTTTGGATGTAAGAAACGCTTGAGAAACTCAAAATTTTCGCAGTTCTGATGCTCGAAACGAATAACTAGAACGGCCGAGGGGAAAAGTACGCATAGTGTTGTAATCGGGCGAGTTTCTACTTTCAGATGCAACAGAAATTTTGCGGATTGGTCAATCCGTTCGCGAGATATGGCAGTTTGGAGGTAAGAAACGCTCGAGAAACTCAAAATTTTCGCAGTTCTCATGCTCGACATGCATAACTAGAACGGCCCAGGGGAAAAATACGCACACCGTTGTAATCGGGCGAGTTTCTACTTTCAGATGCAACAGAAATTTTAAAGATTGGTCAATCCGTTCGCGAGATATGGCAGTTTGGAGGTAAGCAACGCTTGAAAAACTCAAAATTTTCGCAGTTCTGTTGCTCGAAACGAATAACTAGAACGGGCTAGGGGAAAAGTACGCATACAGTTGTAATCGGGCGAATTTCTACTTTCAGATGCAACAGAAATTTTGCGGATTGGTCAATCCGTTCGCGAGATATGGCAGTTTGGATGTAAGAAACGCTCGAGAAACTCAAAATTTTCGCAGTTCTGATGCTCGAAACGACTAACTAGAACGGCCTAGGGGAAAAGTACGCACACCGTTGTAATCGGGCGACTTTCTACTTTCAGATGCAACAGAAATTTTGCGGATTGGTCAATCCGTTCGCGAGATATGGCAGTTTGGAGGTAAGAAACGCTTGAGAAACTCAAAATTTTCACAGTTCTGATGCTCGAAACGAATAACTAGAACGGCCTAGGGGAAAAGTACGCATACCGTTGTAATCGGGCGAGTTTCTACTTTCAAATGCAACAGAAATTTTGCGGATTGGTCAATCCGTTCGCGAGATATGGCAGTTTGGAAGTAAGAAACGCTTGAGAAACTCAAAATTTTCGCGGTTCTGATGCTCGAAACGAATAACAAGAACGGCCTAGGGGAAAAGTACGCACACCGTTGTAATCGGGCGAGTCTCTACCTTCAGATGCAACAGAAATTTTGCGGATTGGTCAATCCGTTCGCGAGATATGGCAGTTTGGAAGTAAGAAACGCTTGAGAAACTCAAAATTTTCGCAGTTCTGATGCTCAACAAGCATAACTAGAACGGCCTAGGGGAAAAGTACGCCCACCGTTGTAATCGGGCGAGTTTCTACTTTCAGATGCAACAGAAATTTTGCGGATTCGTCAATCCGTTCGCGAGATATGGCAGTTTGGAGGTAAGCAACGCTTGAGAAACTCAAAATTTTCGCAGTTCTGTTGCTCGAAACGAATAACTAGAACGGGCTAGGGGAAAAGTACGCATACAGTTGTAATCGGGCGAATTTCTACTTTCAGATGCAACAGAAATTTTGCGGATTGGTCAATCCGTTCGCGAGATATGGCAGTTTGGAGGTAAGAAACGCTTGAGAAACTCAAAATTTTCGCAGTTCTGATGCTCGAAACGAATAACTAGAACGGCCTAGGGGAAAAGTACGAATAGTGTTATAATCGGGCGAGTTTCTACTTTCAGATGCAACAGAAATTGTGCGGATTGGTCAATCCGTTCGCGAGATATGGCAGTTTGGAAGTAAGAAACGCTTGAGAAACTCAAAATTTTCGCAGTTCTGTTGCTCGAAACGAATAACTAGAACGGGCTAGGGGAAAAGTACGCATACCGTTGTAATCGGGCGAGTTTCTACTTTCAGATGCAACAGAAATTTTGCGGATTGGTCAATCCGTTCGCGAGATATGGCAGTTTGGAGGTAAGAAACGCTTGAGAAACTCAAAATTTTCGCAGTTCTGATGCTCGACAAGCATAACTAGAACGGCCTAGGGGAAAAGTACGCACACCGTTGTAATCGGGCGAGTTTCTACTTTCAGATGCAACAGAAATTTTGCGGATTGGTCAATCCGTTCGCGAGATATGGCAGTTTGGAGGTAAGCAACGCTTGAGAAACTCAAAATTTTCGCAGTTCTGTTGCTCGAAACGAATAACTAGAACGGGATAGGGGAAAAGTACGCATACAGTTGTAATCGGGCGAATTTCTACTTTCAGATGCAACAGAAATTTTGCGGATTGGTCAATCCGTTCGCGAGATATGGCAGTTTGGATGTAAGAAACGCTTGAGAAACTCAAAATTTTCGCAGTTCTGATGCTCGAAACGAATAACTAGAACGGCCTAGGGGAAAAGAACGCACACCGTTGTAATCGGGCGAGTTTCTACTTTCAGATGCAACAGAAATTTTGCGGATTGGTCAATCCGTTCGCGAGATATGGCAGTTTGGAGGTAAGCAATGCTTGAAAAACTCAAAATTTTCGCAGTTCTGTTGCTCGAAACGAATAACTAGAACGGGCTAGGGGAAAAGTACGCATACAGTTGTAATCGGGCGAGTTTCTACTTTCAGATGCAACAGAAATTTTGCGGATTGGTCAATCCGTTCGCGAGATATGGCAGTTTGGAGGTAAGCAACGCTTGAAAAACTCAAAATTTTCGCAGTTCTGTTGCTCGAAACGAATAACTAGAACGGGCTAGGGGAAAAGTACGCACACCGTTGTAATCGGGCGAGTTTCTACTTTCAGATGCAACAGAAATTTTGCGGATTGGTCAATCCGTTCGCGAGATATGGCAGTTTGGATGTAAGACTCGCTTGAGAAACTCAAAATTTTCGCAGTTCTGATGCTCGAAACGAATAACTAGAACGGCCTAGGGAAAAGTACGCACACCGTTGTAATCGGGCGAGTTTCTACTTTCAGATGCAACAGAAATTTTGCGGATTGGTCAATCCGTTCGCGAGATATGGCAGTTTGGAGGTAAGAAACGCTTGAGAAACTCAAAATTTTCACAGTTCTGATGCTCGAAACGAATAACTAGAACGGCCTAGGGGAAAAGTACGCATACCGTTGAAATCGGGCGAGTTTCTACTTTCAGATGCAACAGAAATTTTGGGGATTGGTCAATCCGTTCGCGAGATATGGCAGTTTGGAAGTAAGAAACGCTTGAGAAACTCAAAATTTTTGCAGTTCTGATGCTCGAAACGAATATCTAGGGCGGCCTAGGGGAAAAGTACGCATACCGTTGTAATCGGGCGAGTTTCTACTTTCAGATGCAATAGAAATTTTGCGGATTGGTCAATCCGTTCGCGAGATATGGCAGTTTGGAGGCAAGAAACACTTGAGAAACTCAAAATTTTCGCAGTTCTGATGCTCGAAACGAATAACTAGAACGGCCTAGGGGAAAAGTACGCATACCGTTGTAATCGGGCGAGTTTATACTTTCAGATGCAACAGAAATTTTGCGGATTGGTCAATCCGTTCGCGAGATGTGGCAGTTTGGAGGTAAGAAACGCTTGAGAAACTCAAAATTTTCGCGGTTCTGATGCTCGAAACGAATAACAAGAACGGCCTAGGGGAAAAGTACCCACACCGTTGTAAACGGGCGAATTTCTACTTTCAGATGCAACAGAAATTTTGCGGATTGGTCAATCTGTTCGCGAGATGTGGCAGTTTGTAGGTGAGAAACGCTTGAGAAACTCAAAATTTTCGCAGTTCTGATGCTCGAAACGAATAACTAGAATGGCCTAGGGGAAAAGTACGCGTACCGTTGTAATCGGCCGAGTTTCTAACTTCAGATGCAACACAAATTTTGCGGATTGGTCAATCCGTTCGCGAGATATGGCAGTTTGGATGTAAGAAACGCTTGAGAAACTCAAAATTTTCGCAGTTCTGATGCTCGAAACGAATAACTAGAACGGCCGAGGGGAAAAGTACGCATAGTGTTGTAATCGGGCGAGTTTCTACTTTCAGATGCAACAGAAATTTTGCGGATTGGTCAATCCGTTCGCGAGATATGGCAGTTTGGAGGTAAGAAACGCTCGAGAAACTCAAAATTTTCGCAGTTCTCATGCTCGACAAGCATAACTAGAACGGCCCAGGGGAAAAATACGCACACCATTGTAATCGGGCGAGTTTCTACTTTCAGATGCAACAGAAATTTTAAGGATTGGTCAATCCGTTCGCGAGATATGGCAGTTTGGAGGTAAGCAACGCTTGAAAAACTCAAAATTTTCGCAGTTCTGTTGCTCGAAACGAATAACTAGAACGGGCTAGGGGAAAAGTACGCATACAGTTGTAATCGGGCGAATTTCTACTTTCAGATGCAACAGAAATTTTGCGGATTGGTCAATCCGTTCGCGAGATATGGCAGTTTGGATGTAAGAAACGCTCGAGAAACTCAAAATTTTCGCAGTTCTGATGCTCGAAACGAATAACTAGAACGGCCTAGGGGAAAAGTACGCACACCGTTGTAATCGGGCGACTTTCTACTTTCAGATGCAACAGAAATTTTGCGGATTGGTCAATCCGTTCGCGAGATATGGCAGTTTGGAGGTAAGAAACGCTTGAGAAACTCAAAATTTTCACAGTTCTGATGCTCGAAACGAATAACTAGAACGGCCTAGGGGAAAAGTACGCATACCGTTGTAATCGGGCGAGTTTCTACTTTCAAATGCAAGAGAAATTTTGCGGATTGGTCAATCCGTTCGCGAGATATGGCAGTTTGGAAGTAAGAAACGCTTGAGAAACTCAAAATTTTCGCGGTTCTGATGCTCGAAACGAATAACAAGAACGGCCTAGGGGAAAAGTACGCACACCGTTGTAATCGGGCGAGTCTCTACCTTCAGATGCAACAGAAATTTTGCGGATTGGTCAATCCGTTCGCGAGATATGGCAGTTTGGAAGTAAGAAACGCTTGAGAAACTCAAAATTTTCGCAGTTCTGATGCTCGACAAGCATAACTAGAACGGCCTAGGGGAAAAGTACGCCCACCGTTGTAATCGGGCGAGTTTCTACTTTCAGATGCAACAGAAATTTTGCGGATTCGTCAATCCGTTCGCGAGATATGGCAGTTTGGAGGTAAGCAACGCTTGAGAAACTCAAAATTTTCGCAGTTCTGTTGCTCGAAACGAATAACTAGAACGGGCTAGGGGAAAAGTACGCATACAGTTGTAATCGGGCGAATTTCTACTTTCAGATGCAACAGAAATTTTGCGGATTGGTCAATCCGTTCGCGAGATATGGCAGTTTGGAGGTAAGAAACGCTTGAGAAACTCAAAATTTTCGCAGTTCTGATGCTCGAAACGAATAACTAGAACGGCCTAGGGGAAAAGTACGAATAGTGTTATAATCGGGCGAGTTTCTACTTTCAGATGCAACAGAAATTGTGCGGATTGGTCAATCCGTTCGCGAGATATGGCAGTTTGGAAGTAAGAAACGCTTGAGAAACTCAAAATATTCGCAGTTCTGTTGCTCGAAACGAATAACTAGAACGGGCTAGGGGAAAAGTACGCATACCGTTGTAATCGGGCGAGTTTCTACTTTCAAATGCAAGAGAAATTTTGCGGATTGGTCAATCCGTTCGCGAGATATGGCAGTTTGGAAGTAAGAAACGCTTGAGAAACTCAAAATTTTCGCGGTTCTGATGCTCGAAACGAATAACAAGAACGGCCTAGGGGAAAAGTACGCACACCGTTGTAATCGGGCGAGTCTCTACCTTCAGATGCAACAGAAATTTTGCGGATTGGTCAATCCGTTCGCGAGATATGGCAGTTTGGAAGTAAGAAACGCTTGAGAAACTCAAAATTTTCGCAGTTCTGATGCTCGACAAGCATAACTAGAACGGCCTAGGGGAAAAGTACGCCCACCGTTGTAATCGGGCGAGTTTCTACTTTCAGATGCAACAGAAATTTTGCGGATTCGTCAATCCGTTCGCGAGATATGGCAGTTTGGAGGTAAGCAACGCTTGAGAAACTCAAAATTTTCGCAGTTCTGTTGCTCGAAACGAATAACTAGAACGGGCTAGGGGAAAAGTACGCATACAGTTGTAATCGGGCGAATTTCTACTTTCAGATGCAACAGAAATTTTGCGGATTGGTCAATCCGTTCGCGAGATATGGCAGTTTGGAGTTAAGAAACGCTTGAGAAACTCAAAATTTTCGCAGTTCTGATGCTCGAAACGAATAACTAGAACGGCCTAGGGGAAAAGTACGAATAGTGTTATAATCGGGCGAGTTTCTACTTTCAGATGCAACAGAAATTGTGCGGATTGGTCAATCCGTTCGCGAGATATGGCAGTTTGGAAGTAAGAAACGCTTGAGAAACTCAAAATTTTCGCAGTTCTGTTGCTCGAAACGAATAACTAGAACGGGCTAGGGGAAAAGTACGCACAGTGTTGTAATCGGGCGAGTTTCTACTTTCAGATGCAACAGAAATTTTGCGGATTGGTCAATCCGTTCGCGAGATATGGCAGTTTGGAGGTACGCAACGCTTGAGAAACTCAAAATTTTCGCAGTTCTGTTGGTCGAAACGAATAACTAGAACGGGCTAGGGGAAAAGTACGCATACAGTTGTAATCGGGCGAATTTCTATTTTCAGATGCAACAGAAATTTTGCGGATTGGTCAATCCGTTCGCGAGATATGGCAGTTTGGAGGTAAGAAACGCTCGAGAAACTCAAAATTTTCGCAGTTCTGATGCTCGACAAGCATAACTAGAACGGCCTAGGGGAAAAGTACGCACACCGTTGCAATCGGGCGAGTTTCTACTTTCAGATGCAACAGAAATTTTGCGGATTGGTCAATCCGTTCGCGAGATATGGCAGTTTGGAGGTACGCAACGCTTGAGAAACTCAAAATTTTCGCAGTTCTGTTGGTCGAAACGAATAACTAGAACGGGCTAGGGGAAAAGTACGCATACCGTTGTTGTCGGGCGAGTTTCTACTTTCAGATGCATCAGAAATTTTGCGGATTGGACAATCCGTTCGCGAGATGTGGCTGTTTGTACGTGAGAAACGCTTGAGAAACTCAAAATTTTCGCAGTTCTGATGCTCGAAACGAATAACTAGAACGGCCTAGGGGAAAAGTACGCACACCGTTGTAGTCGGGCGAGTTTCTACTTTCAGATGCATCAGAAATTTTGCGGATTGGACAATCCGTTCGCGAGATGTGGCAGTTTGTAGGTGAGAAACGATTGAGAAACTCAAAATTTTCGCAGTTCTGATGCTCGAAACGAATAACTAGAACGGCCTAGGGGAAAAGTACGCATACCGTTGTAATCGGGCGAGTTTCTACCTTCAGATGCAACAGAAATTTTGCGGATTGGGCAATCCGTTCGCGAGATATGGCAGTTTGGAAGTAAGACTCGCTTGAGAAACTCAAAATTTTCGCAGTTCTGATGCTCGAAACGAATAACTAGAACGGCCTAGGGGAAAAGTACGCATACCGTTTCAATCGGACGAGTTTCTACTTTCAGATGCAACAGAAATTTTGCGGATTGGTCAATCCGTTCGCGAGATATGGCAGTTTCGAGGTAAGAAACGCTTGAGAAACTCAAAATTTTCGCAGTTCTCATGCTCGACAAGCATAACTAGAACGGCCCAGGGGAAAAGTACGCACACCGTTGTAATCGGCCGAGTTTCTACCTTCAGATGCAACAGAAATTTTGCGGATTGGTCAATCCGTTCGCGAGATATGGCAGTTTGGAAGTAAGACTCGCTTGAGAAACTCAAAATTTTTGCAGTTCTGATGCTCGAAACGAATAACTAGGGCGGCCTAGGGGAAAAGTACGCATACCGTTGTTGTCGGGCGAGTTTCTACTTTCAGATGCATCAGAAATTTTGCGGATTGGACAATCCGTTCGCGAGATGTGGCAGTTTGTAGGTGAGAAACGATTGAGAAACTCAAAATTTTCGCAGTTCTGATGCTCGAAACGAATAACTAGAACGGCCTAGGGGAAAAGTACGCATACCGTTGTAATCGGGCGAGTTTCTACCTTCAGATGCAACAGAAATTTTGCGGATTGGTCAATCCGTTCGCGAGATATGGCAGTTTGGAAGTAAGACTCGCTTGAGAAACTCAAAATTTTCGCAGTTCTGATGCTCGAAACGAATAACTAGAAAGGCCTAGGGGAAAAGTACGCATACCGTTTCAATCGGGCGAGTTTCTACTTTCAGATGCAACAGAAATTTTGCGGATTGGTCAATCCGTTCGCGAGATATGGCAGTTTGGAGGTAAGAAACGCTCGAGAAACTCAAAATTTTCGCAGTTCTCATGCTCGACAAGCATAACTAGAACGGCCCAGGGGAAAAGTACGCACACCGTTGTAATCGGCCGAGTTTCTACCTTCAGATGCAACAGAAATTTTGCGGATTGGTCAATCCGTTCGCGAGATATGGCAGTTTGGAAGTAAGAAACGCTTGAGAAACTCAAAATTTTTGCAGTTCTGATGCTCGACAAGCATAACTAGAACGGCCTAGGGGAAAAGTACGCACACCGTTGCAATCGGGCGAGTTTCTACTTTCAGATGCAACAGAAATTTTGCGGATTGGTCAATCCGTTCGCGAGATATGGCAGTTTGGAAGTAAGAAACGCTTGAGAAACTCAAAATTTTTGCAGTTCTGATGCTCGAAACGAATAACTAGGGCGGCCTAGGGGAAAAGTACGCATACCGTTGTTGTCGGGCGAGTTTCTACTTTCAGATGCATCAGAAATTTTGCGGATTGGACAATCCGTTCGCGAGATGTGGCAGTTTGTACGTGAGAAACGCTTGAGAAACTCAAAATTTTCGCAGTTCTGATGCTCGAAACGAATAACTAGAACGGCCTAGGGGAAAAGTACGCACACCGTTGTAGTCGGGCGAGTTTCTACTTTCAGATGCATCAGAAATTTTGCGGATTGGACAATCCGTTCGCGAGATGTGGCAGTTTGTAGGTGAGAAACGATTGAGAAACTCAAAATTTTCGCAGTTCTGATGCTCGAAACGAATAACTAGAACGGCCTAGGGGAAAAGTACGCATACCGTTGTAATCGGGCGAGTTTCTACCTTCAGATGCAACAGAAATTTTGCGGATTGGGCAATCCGTTCGCGAGATATGGCAGTTTGGAAGTAAGACTCGCTTGAGAAACTCAAAATTTTCGCAGTTCTGATGCTCGAAACGAATAACTAGAACGGCCTAGGGGAAAAGTACGCATACCGTTTCAATCGGGCGAGTTTCTACTTTCAGATGCAACAGAAATTTTGCGGATTGGTCAATCCGTTCGCGAGATATGGCAGTTTGGAGGTAAGAAACGCTTGAGAAACTCAAAATTTTCGCAGTTCTGATGCTCGACAAGCATAACTATAACGGCCTTGGGGAAAAGTACGCATACCGTTTCAATCGGGCGAGTTTCTACTTTCAGATGCAACAGAAATTTTGCGGATTGGTCAATCCGTTCGCGAGATATGGCAGTTTGGAGGTAAGAAACGCTTGAGAAACTCAAAATTTTCGCAGTTCTGATGCTCGAAACGAATAACTAGAACGGCCTAGGGGAAAAGTACGCACAGTGTTGTAATCGGGCGAGTTTCTACTTTCAGATGCAACAGAAATTTTGCGGATTGATCAATCCGTACGCGAGATATGGCAGTTTGGAAGTAAGAAACGCTTGAGAAACTCAAAATTTTCGCAGTTCTGATGCTCGAAACGAATAACTAGAACGGCCTAGGGGAAAAGTACGCATAGTGTTGTAGTCGGGGGAGTTTCTACTTTCAGATGCAACAGAAATTTTGCGGATTGGTCAATCCGTTCGCGAGATATGGCAGTTTGGAGGTAAGAAACGCTCGAGAAACTCAAAATTTTCGCAGTTCTGATGCTCGACAAGCATAACTAGAACGGCCTAGGGGAAAAGTACGCACACCGTTGCAATCGGGCGAGTTTCTACTTTCAGATGCAACAGAAATTTTGCGGATTGGTCAATCCGTTCGCGAGATATGGCAGTTTGGAGGTACGCAACGCTTGAGAAACTCAAAATTTTCGCAGTTCTGTTGGTCGAAACGAATAACTAGAACGGGCTAGGGGAAAAGTACGCATACCGTTGTTGACGGGCGAGTTTCTACTTTCAGATGCATCAGAAATTTTGCGGATTGGACAATCCGTTCGCGAGATGTGGCTGTTTGTACGTGAGAAACGCTTGAGAAACTCAAAATTTTCGCAGTTCTGATGCTCGAAACGAATAACTAGAACGGCCTAGGGGAAAAGTACGCATACCGTTGTAATCGGGCGAGTTTCTACCTTCAGATGCAACAGAAATTTTGCGGATTGGGCAATCCGTTCGCGAGATATGGCAGTTTGGAAGTAAGACTCGCTTGAGAAACTCAAAATTTTCGCAGTTCTGATGCTCGAAACGAATAACTAGAACGGCCTAGGGGAAAAGTACGCATACCGTTTCAATCGGGCGAGTTTCTACTTTCAGATGCAACAGAAATTTTGCGGATTGGTCAATCCGTTCACGAGATATGGCAGTTTGGAGGTAAGAAACGCTTGAGAAACTCAAAATTTTCGCAGTTCTCATGCTCGACAAGCATAACTAGAACGGCCCAGGGGAAAAGTACGCACACCGTTGTAATCGGCCGAGTTTCTACCTTCAGATGCAACAGAAATTTTGCGGATTGGTCAATCCGTTCGCGAGATATGGCAGTTTGGAAGTAAGACTCGCTTGAGAAACTCAAAATTTTTGCAGTTCTGATGCTCGAAACGAATAACTAGGGCGGCCTAGGGGAAAAGTACGCATACCGTTGTTGTCGGGCGAGTTTCTACTTTCAGATGCATCAGAAATTTTGCGGATTGGACAATCCGTTCGCGAGATGTGGCAGTTTGTAGGTGAGAAACGATTGAGAAACTCAAAATTTTCGCAGTTCTGATGCTCGAAACGAATAACTAGAACGGCCTAGGGGAAAAGTACGCATACCGTTGTAATCGGGCGAGTTTCTACCTTCAGATGCAACAGAAATTTTGCGGATTGGTCAATCCGTTCGCGAGATATGGCAGTTTGGAAGTAAGACTCGCTTGAGAAACTCAAAATTTTCGCAGTTCTGATGCTCGAAACGAATAACTAGAACGGCCTAGGGGAAAAGTACGCATACCGTTTCAATCGGGCGAGTTTCTACTTTCAGATGCAACAGAAATTTTGCGGATTGGTCAATCCGTTCGCGAGATATGGCAGTTTGGAGGTAAGAAACGCTCGAGAAACTCAAAATTTTCGCAGTTCTCATGCTCGACAAGCATAACTAGAACGGCCCAGGGGAAAAGTACGCACACCGTTGTAATCGGCCGAGTTTCTACCTTCAGATGCAACAGAAATTTTGCGGATTGGTCAATCCGTTCGCGAGATATGGCAGTTTGGAAGTAAGAAACGCTTGAGAAACTCAAAATTTTTGCAGTTCTGATGCTCGACAAGCATAACTAGAACGGCCTAGGGGAAAAGTACGCACACCGTTGCAATCGGGCGAGTTTCTACTTTCAGATGCAACAGAAATTTTGCGGATTGGTCAATCCGTTCGCGAGATATGGCAGTTTGGAAGTAAGAAACGCTTGAGAAACTCAAAATTTTTGCAGTTCTGATGCTCGAAACGAATAACTAGGGCGGCCTAGGGGAAAAGTACGCATACCGTTGTTGTCGGGCGAGTTTCTACTTTCAGATGCATCAGAAATTTTGCGGATTGGACAATCCGTTCGCGAGATGTGGCAGTTTGTACGTGAGAAACGCTTGAGAAACTCAAAATTTTCGCAGTTCTGATGCTCGAAACGAATAACTAGAACGGCCTAGGGGAAAAGTACGCACACCGTTGTAGTCGGGCGAGTTTCTACTTTCAGATGCATCAGAAATTTTGCGGATTGGACAATCCGTTCGCGAGATGTGGCAGTTTGTAGGTGAGAAACGATTGAGAAACTCAAAATTTTCGCAGTTCTCATGCTCGACAAGCATAACTAGAACGGCCCAGGGGAAAAGTACGCACACCGTTGTAATCGGCCGAGTTTCTACCTTCAGATGCAACAGAAATTTTGCGGATTGGTCAATCCGTTCGCGAGATATGGCAGTTTGGAAGTAAGACTCGCTTGAGAAACTCAAAATTTTTGCAGTTCTGATGCTCGAAACGAATAACTAGGGCGGCCTAGGGGAAAAGTACGCATACCGTTGTTGTCGGGCGAGTTTCTACTTTCAGATGCATCAGAAATTTTGCGGATTGGACAATCCGTTCGCGAGATGTGGCAGTTTGTAGGTGAGAAACGATTGAGAAACTCAAAATTTTCGCAGTTCTGATGCTCGAAACGAATAACTAGAACGGCCTAGGGGAAAAGTACGCATACCGTTGTAATCGGGCGAGTTTCTACCTTCAGATGCAACAGAAATTTTGCGGATTGGTCAATCCGTTCGCGAGATATGGCAGTTTGGAAGTAAGACTCGCTTGAGAAACTCAAAATTTTCGCAGTTCTGATGCTCGAAACGAATAACTAGAACGGCCTAGGGGAAAAGTACGCATACCGTTTCAATCGGGCGAGTTTCTACTTTCAGATGCAACAGAAATTTTGCGGATTGGTCAATCCGTTCGCGAGATATGGCAGTTTGGAGGTAAGAAACGCTCGAGAAACTCAAAATTTTCGCAGTTCTCATGCTCGACAAGCATAACTAGAACGGCCCAGGGGAAAAGTACGCACACCGTTGTAATCGGCCGAGTTTCTACCTTCAGATGCAACAGAAATTTTGCGGATTGGTCAATCCGTTCGCGAGATATGGCAGTTTGGAAGTAAGACTCGCTTGAGAAACTCAAAATTTTCGCAGTTCTGATGCTCGAAACGAATAACTAGAACGGCCTAGAGGAAAAGTACGCATACCGTTTCAATCGAGCGAGTTTCTACTCTCAGATGCAACAGAAATTTTGCGGATTGGTCAATCCGTTCGCGTGATATGGCAGTTTGGAGGTAAGAAACGCTTGAGAAACTCAAAATTTTCGCAGTTCTGATGCTCGACAAGCATAACTAGAACGGCCCAGGGGAAAAGTACGCACACCGTTGTAATCGGCCGAGTTTCTACCTTCAGATGCAACAGAAATTTTGCGGATTGGTCAATCCGTTCGCGAGATATGGCAGTTTGGAGGTAAGAAACGCTTGAGAAACTCAAAATTTTCGCAGTTCTGATGCTCGACAAGCATAACTAGAACGGCCTAGGGGAAAAGTACGCACAACGTTGTAATCGGGCGAGTTTCTACTTTCAGATGCAACAGAAATTTTGCGGATTGGTCAATCCGTTCGCGAGATATGGCAGTTTGGAGGTAAGCAACGCTTGAGAAACTCAAAATTTTCGCAGTTCTGTTGCTCGAAACGAATAACTAGAACGGGCTAGGGGAAAAGTACGCATACAGTTGTAATCGGGCGAATTTCTACTTTCAGATGCAACAGAAATTTTGCGGATTGGTCAATCCGTTCGCGAGATATGGCAGTTTGGATGTAAGAAACGCTCGAGAAACTCAAAATTTTCGCAGTTCTGATGCTCGAAACGAATAACTAGAACGGCCTAGGGGAAAAGTACGCACACCGTTGTAATCGGGCGACTTTCTACTTTCAGATGCAACAGAAATTTTGCGGATTGGTCAATCCGTTCGCGAGATATGGCAGTTTGGAGGTAAGAAACGCTTGAGAAACTCAAAATTTTCACAGTTCTGATGCTCGAAACGAATAACTAGAACGGCCTCGGGGAAAAGTACGCATACCGTTGTAATCGGGCGAGTTTCTACTTTCAGATGCAACAGAAATTTTGCGGATTGGTCAATCCGCTCGCGAGTTATGGCAGTTTGGAGGTAAGAAACGCGCCGAGAAACTCAAAATTTTCGCAGTTCTGATGCTCGAAACGAATAACTAGAACGGCCTATGGGAAAAGTACGCACAGTGTTGTAATCGGGCGAGTTTCTACTTTCAGATGCAACAGAAATTTTGCGGATTGATCAATCCGTTCGCGAGATATGGCAGTTTGGAAGTAAGAAACGCTTGAGAAACTCAAAATTTTCGCAGTTCTGATGCTCGAAACGAATAACTAGAACGGCCTAGGGGAAAAGTACGCAAAGTGTTGTAGTCAGGGGAGTTTCTACTTTCAGTTGCAACAGAAATTTTGCGGATTGGTCAATCCGTTCGCGAGATATGTCAGTTTGGAGGTAAGAAACGCTCGAGAAACTCAAAATTTTCGCAGTTCTGATGCTCGACAAGCATAACTAGGACGGCCTAGGGGAAAAGTACGCATAGTGTTGTAGTCGGGGGAGTTTCTACTTTCAGATGCAACAGAAATTTTGCGGATTGGTCAATCCGTTCGCGAGATATGGCAGTTTGGAGGTAAGAAACGCTTGAGAAACTCAAAATTTTCGCAGTTCTGATGCTCGACAAGCATAACTAGAACGGCCTAGGGGAAAAGTACGCACAACGTTGTAATCGGGCGAGTTTCTACTTTCAGATGCAACAGAAATTTTGCGGATTGGTCAATTCGTTCGCGAGATATGGCAGTTTGGAGGTAAGCAACGCTTGAGAAACTCAAAATTTTCGCAGTTCTGTTGCTCGAAACGAATAACTAGAACGGGCTAGGGGAAAAGTACGCATACAGTTGTAATCGGGCGAATTTCTACTTTCAGATGCAACAGAAATTTTGCGGATTGGTCAATCCGTTCGCGAGATATGGCAGTTTGGATGTAAGAAACGCTCGAGAAACTCAAAATTTTCGCAGTTCTGATGCTCGAAACGAATAACTAGAACGGCCTAGGGGAAAAGTACGCACACCGTTGTAATCGGGCGACTTTCTACTTTCAGATGCAACAGAAATTTTGCGGATTGGTCAATCCGTTCGCGAGATATGGCAGTTTGGAGGTAAGAAACGCTTGAGAAACTCAAAATTTTCACAGTTCTGATGCTCGAAACGAATAACTAGAACGGCCTAGGGGAAAAGTACGCATACCGTTGTAATCGGGCGAGTTTCTACTTTCAGATGCAACAGAAATTTTGCGGATTGGTCAATCCGTTCGCGAGTTATGGCAGTTTGGAGGTAAGAAACGCGCCGAGAAACTCAAAATTTTCGCAGTTCTGATGCTCGAAACGAATAACTAGAACGGCCTATGGGAAAAGTACGCACAGTGTTGTAATCGGGCGAGTTTCTACTTTCAGATGCAACAGAAATTTTGCGGATTGATCAATCCGTTCGCGAGATATGGCAGTTTGGAAGTAAGAAACGCTTGAGAAACTCAAAATTTTCGCAGTTCTGATGCTCGAAACGAATAACTAGAACGGCCTAGGGGAAAAGTACGCAAAGTGTTGTAGTCAGGGGAGTTTCTACTTTCAGATGCAACAGAAATTTTGCGGATTGGTCAATCCGTTCGCGAGATATGTCAGTTTGGAGGTAAGAAACGCTCGAGAAACTCAAAATTTTCGCAGTTCTGATGCTCGACAAGCATAACTAGGACGGCCTAGGGGAAAAGTACGCACACCGCTGTAATCGGGCGAGTTTCTACTTTCACATGCAACAGAAATTTTGCGGATTGGTCAATCCGTTCCCGAGATATGGCAGTTTGCATGTAAGCAACGCTTGAAAAACTCAAAATTTTCGCAGTTCTGTTGCTCGAAACGAATAACTAGAACGGGCTAGGGGAAAAGTACGCATACCGTTTCAATCGGGCGAGTTTCTACTTTCAGATGCAACAGAAATTTTGCGGATTGGTCAATCCGTTCGCGAGATATGGCAGTTTGGAGGTAAGAAACGCTTGAGAAACTCAAAATTTTCACAGTTCTGATGCTCGAAACGAATAACTAGAACGGCCTAGGGGAAAAGTACGCATACCGTTGTAATCGGGCGAGTTTCTACTTTCAGATGCAACAGAAATTTTGCGGATTGGTCAATCCGTTCGCGAGTTATGGCAGTTTGGAGGTAAGAAACGCGCCGAGAAACTCAAAATTTTCGCAGTTCTGATGCTCGAAACGAATAACTAGAACGGCCTATGGGAAAAGTACGCACAGTGTTGTAATCGGGCGAGTTTCTACTTTCAGATGCAACAGAAATTTTGCGGATTGATCAATCCGTTCGCGAGATATGGCAGTTTGGAAGTAAGAAACGCTTGAGAAACTCAAAATTTTCGCAGTTCTGATGCTCGAAACGAATAACTAGAACGGCCTAGGGGAAAAGTACGCAAAGTGTTGTAGTCAGGGGAGTTTCTACTTTCAGATGCAACAGAAATTTTGCGGATTGGTCAATCCGTTCGCGAGATATGTCAGTTTGGAGGTAAGAAACGCTCGAGAAACTCAAAATTTTCGCAGTTCTGATGCTCGACAAGCATAACTAGGACGGCCTAGGGGAAAAGTACGCACACCGCTGTAATCGGGCGAGTTTCTACTTTCACATGCAACAGAAATTTTGCGGATTGGTCAATCCGTTCCCGAGATATGGCAGTTTGCATGTAAGCAACGCTTGAAAAACTCAAAATTTTCGCAGTTCTGTTGCTCGAAACGAATAACTAGAACGGGCTAGGGGAAAAGTACGCATACCGTTTCAATCGGGCGAGTTTCTACTTTCAGATGCAACAGAAATTTTGCGGATTGGTCAATCCGTTCGCGAGATATGGCAGTTTGGAGGTAAGAAACGCTTGAGAAACTCAAAATTTTCGCAGTTCTCATGCTCGACAAGCATAACTAGAACGGCCTAGGGGAAAAGTACGCACAACGTTGTAATCGGGCGAGTTTCTACTTTCAGATGCAACAGAAATTTTGCGGATTGGTCAATCCGTTCGCGAGATATGGCAGTTTGGAGGTAAACAACGCTTGAGAAACACAAAATTTTCGCAGTTCTGTTGCTCGAAACGAATAACTAGAACGGGCTAGGGGAAAAGTACGCATACAGTTGTAATCGGGCGAATTTCTACTTTCAGATGCAACAGAAATTTTGCGGATTGGTCAATCCGTTCGCGAGATATGGCAGTTTGGATGTAAGAAACGCTCGAGAAACTCAAAATTTTCGCAGTTCTGATGCTCGAAACGAATAACTAGAACGGCCTAGGGGAAAAGTACGCACACCGTTGTAATCGGGCGACTTTCTACTTTCAGATGCAACAGAAATTTTGCGGATTGGTCAATCCGTTCGCGAGATATGGCAGTTTGGAGGTAAGAAACGCTTGAGAAACTCAAAATTTTCACAGTTCTGATGCTCGAAACGAATAACTAGAACGGCCTAGGGGAAAAGTACGCATACCGTTGTAATCGGGCGAGTTTCTACTTTCAGATGCAACAGAAATTTTGCGGATTGGTCAATCCGTTCGCGAGTTATGGCAGTTTGGAGGTAAGAAACGCGCCGAGAAACTCAAAATTTTCGCAGTTCTGATGCTCGAAACGAATAACTAGAACGGCCTATGGGAAAAGTACGCACAGTGTTGTAATCGGGCGAGTTTCTACTTTCAGATGCAACAGAAATTTTGCGGATTGATCAATCCGTTCGCGAGATATGGCAGTTTGGAAGTAAGAAACGCTTGAGAAACTCAAAATTTTCGCAGTTCTGATGCTCGAAACGAATAACTAGAACGGCCTAGGGGAAAAGTACGCAAAGTGTTGTAGTCAGGGGAGTTTCTACTTTCAGATGCAACAGAAATTTTGCGGATTGGTCAATCCGTTCGCGAGATATGTCAGTTTGGAGGTAAGAAACGCTCGAGAAACTCAAAATTTTCGCAGTTCTGATGCTCGACAAGCATAACTAGGACGGCCTAGGGGAAAAGTACGCATAGTGTTGTAGTCGGGGGAGTTTCTACTTTCAGATGCAACAGAAATTTTGCGGATTGGTCAATCCGTTCGCGAGATATGGCAGTTTGGAGGTAAGAAACGCTTGAGAAACTCAAAATTTTCACAGTTCTGATGCTCGAAACGAATAACTAGAACGGCCTAGGGGAAAAGTACGCATACCGTTGTAATCGGGCGAGTTTCTACTTTCAGATGCAACAGAAATTTTGCGGATTGGTCAATCCGTTCGCGAGTTATGGCAGTTTGGAGGTAAGAAACGCGCCGAGAAACTCAAAATTTTCGCAGTTCTGATGCTCGAAACGAATAACTAGAACGGCCTATGGGAAAAGTACGCACAGTGTTGTAATCGGGCGAGTTTCTACTTTCAGATGCAACAGAAATTTTGCGGATTGATCAATCCGTTCGCGAGATATGGCAGTTTGGAAGTAAGAAACGCTTGAGAAACTCAAAATTTTCGCAGTTCTGATGCTCGAAACGAATAACTAGAACGGCCTAGGGGAAAAGTACGCAAAGTGTTGTAGTCAGGGGAGTTTCTACTTTCAGATGCAACAGAAATTTTGCGGATTGGTCAATCCGTTCGCGAGATATGTCAGCTTGGAGGTAAGAAACGCTCGAGAAACTCAAAATTTTCGCAGTTCTGATGCTCGACAAGCATAACTAGGACGGCCTAGGGGAAAAGTACGCACACCGCTGTAATCGGGCGAGTTTCTACTTTCACATGCAACAGAAATTTTGCGGATTGGTCAATCCGTTCCCGAGATATGGCAGTTTGCATGTAAGCAACGCTTGAAAAACTCAAAATTTTCGCAGTTCTGTTGCTCGAAACGAATAACTAGAACGGGCTAGGGGAAAAGTACGCATACCGTTTCAATCGGGCGAGTTTCTACTTTCAGATGCAACAGAAATTTTGCGGATTGGTCAATCCGTTCGCGAGATATGGCAGTTTGGAGGTAAGAAACGCTTGAGAAACTCAAAATTTTCACAGTTCTGATGCTCGAAACGAATAACTAGAACGGCCTAGGGGAAAAGTACGCATACCGTTGTAATCGGGCGAGTTTCTACTTTCAGATGCAACAGAAATTTTGCGGATTGGTCAATCCGTTCGCGAGTTATGGCAGTTTGGAGGTAAGAAACGCGCCGAGAAACTCAAAATTTTCGCAGTTCTGATGCTCGAAACGAATAACTAGAACGGCCTATGGGAAAAGTACGCACAGTGTTGTAATCGGGCGAGTTTCTACTTTCAGATGCAACAGAAATTTTGCGGATTGATCAATCCGTTCGCGAGATATGGCAGTTTGGAAGTAAGAAACGCTTGAGAAACTCAAAATTTTCGCAGTTCTGATGCTCGAAACGAATAACTAGAACGGCCTAGGGGAAAAGTACGCAAAGTGTTGTAGTCAGGGGAGTTTCTACTTTCAGATGCAACAGAAATTTTGCGGATTGGTCAATCCGTTCGCGAGATATGTCAGTTTGGAGGTAAGAAACGCTCGAGAAACTCAAAATTTTCGCAGTTCTGATGCTCGACAAGCATAACTAGGACGGCCTAGGGGAAAAGTACGCACACCGCTGTAATCGGGCGAGTTTCTACTTTCACATGCAACAGAAATTTTGCGGATTGGTCAATCCGTTCCCGAGATATGGCAGTTTGCATGTAAGCAACGCTTGAAAAACTCAAAATTTTCGCAGTTCTGTTGCTCGAAACGAATAACTAGAACGGGCTAGGGGAAAAGTACGCATACCGTTTCAATCGGGCGAGTTTCTACTTTCAGATGCAACAGAAATTTTGCGGATTGGTCAATCCGTTCGCGAGATATGGCAGTTTGGAGGTAAGAAACGCTTGAGAAACTCAAAATTTTCGCAGTTCTCATGCTCGACAAGCATAACTAGAACGGCCTAGGGGAAAAGTACGCACAACGTTGTAATCGGGCGAGTTTCTACTTTCAGATGCAACAGAAATTTTGCGGATTGGTCAATCCGTTCGCGAGATATGGCAGTTTGGAGGTAAACAACGCTTGAGAAACACAAAATTTTCGCAGTTCTGTTGCTCGAAACGAATAACTAGGACGGCCTAGGGGAAAAGTACGCACACCGCTGTAATCGGGCGAGTTTCTACTTTCACATGCAACAGAAATTTTGCGGATTGGTCAATCCGTTCCCGAGATATGGCAGTTTGCATGTAAGCAACGCTTGAAAAACTCAAAATTTTCGCAGTTCTGTTGCTCGAAACGAATAACTAGAACGGGCTAGGGGAAAAGTACGCATACCGTTTCAATCGGGCGAGTTTCTACTTTCAGATGCAACAGAAATTTTGCGGATTGGTCAATCCGTTCGCGAGATATGGCAGTTTGGAGGTAAGAAACGCTTGAGAAACTCAAAATTTTCGCAGTTCTCATGCTCGACAAGCATAACTAGAACGGCCTAGGGGAAAAGTACGCACAACGTTGTAATCGGGCGAGTTTCTACTTTCAGATGCAACAGAAATTTTGCGGATTGGTCAATCCGTTCGCGAGATATGGCAGTTTGGAGGTAAACAACGCTTGAGAAACACAAAATTTTCGCAGTTCTGTTGCTCGAAACGAATAACTAGAACGGGCTAGGGGAAAAGTACGCATACAGTTGTAATCGGGCGAATTTCTACTTTCAGATGCAACAGAAATTTTGCGGATTGGTCAATCCGTTCGCGAGATATGGCAGTTTGGATGTAAGAAACGCTCGAGAAACTCAAAATTTTCGCAGTTCTGATGCTCGAAACGAATAACTAGAACGGCCTAGGGGAAAAGTACGCACACCGTTGTAATCGGGCGACTTTCTACTTTCAGATGCAACAGAAATTTTGCGGATTGGTCAATCCGTTCGCGAGATATGGCAGTTTGGAGGTAAGAAACGCTTGAGAAACTCAAAATTTTCACAGTTCTGATGCTCGAAACGAATAACTAGAACGGCCTAGGGGAAAAGTACGCATACCGTTGTAATCGGGCGAGTTTCTACTTTCAGATGCAACAGAAATTTTGCGGATTGGTCAATCCGTTCGCGAGTTATGGCAGTTTGGAGGTAAGAAACGCGCCGAGAAACTCAAAATTTTCGCAGTTCTGATGCTCGAAACGAATAACTAGAACGGCCTATGGGAAAAGTACGCACAGTGTTGTAATCGGGCGAGTTTCTACTTTCAGATGCAACAGAAATTTTGCGGATTGATCAATCCGTTCGCGAGATATGGCAGTTTGGAAGTAAGAAACGCTTGAGAAACTCAAAATTTTCGCAGTTCTGATGCTCGAAACGAATAACTAGAACGGCCTAGGGGAAAAGTACGCAAAGTGTTGTAGTCAGGGGAGTTTCTACTTTCAGATGCAACAGAAATTTTGCGGATTGGTCAATCCGTTCGCGAGATATGTCAGTTTGGAGGTAAGAAACGCTCGAGAAACTCAAAATTTTCGCAGTTCTGATGCTCGACAAGCATAACTAGGACGGCCTAGGGGAAAAGTACGCATAGTGTTGTAGTCGGGGGAGTTTCTACTTTCAGATGCAACAGAAATTTTGCGGATTGGTCAATCCGTTCGCGAGATATGGCAGTTTGGAGGTAAGAAACGCTTGAGAAACTCAAAATTTTCGCAGTTCTGATGCTCGACAAGCATAACTAGAACGGCCTAGGGGAAAAGTACGCACAACGTTGTAATCGGGCGAGTTTCTACTTTCAGATGCAACAGAAATTTTGCGGATTGGTCAATCCGTTCGCGAGATATGGCAGTTTGGAGGTAAGCAACGCTTGAGAAACTCAAAATTTTCGCAGTTCTGTTGCTCGAAACGAATAACTAGAACGGGCTAGGGGAAAAGTACGCATACAGTTGTAATCGGGCGAATTTCTACTTTCAGATGCAACAGAAATTTTGCGGATTGGTCAATCCGTTCGCGAGATATGGCAGTTTGGATGTAAGAAACGCTCGAGAAACTCAAAATTTTCGCAGTTCTGATGCTCGAAACGAATAACTAGAACGGCCTAGGGGAAAAGTACGCACACCGTTGTAATCGGGGGACTTTCTACTTTCAGATGCAACAGAAATTTTGCGGATTGGTCAATCCGTTCGCGAGATATGGCAGTTTGGAGGTAAGAAACGCTTGAGAAACTCAAAATTTTCACAGTTCTGATGCTCGAAACGAATAACTAGAACGGCCTAGGGGAAAAGTACGCATACCGTTGTAATCGGGCGAGTTTCTACTTTCAGATGCAACAGAAATTTTGCGGATTGGTCAATCCGTTCGCGAGTTATGGCAGTTTGGAGGTAAGAAACGCGCCGAGAAACTCAAAATTTTCGCAGTTCTGATGCTCGAAACGAATAACTAGAACGGCCTATGGGAAAAGTACGCACAGTGTTGTAATCGGGCGAGTTTCTACTTTCAGATGCAACAGAAATTTTGCGGATTGATCAATCCGTTCGCGAGATATGGCAGTTTGGAAGTAAGAAACGCTTGAGAAACTCAAAATTTTCGCAGTTCTGATGCTCGAAACGAATAACTAGAACGGCCTAGGGGAAAAGTACGCAAAGTGTTGTAGTCAGGGGAGTTTCTACTTTCAGATGCAACAGAAATTTTGCGGATTGGTCAATCCGTTCGCGAGATATGTCAGTTTGGAGGTAAGAAACGCTCGAGAAACTCAAAATTTTCGCAGTTCTGATGCTCGACAAGCATAACTAGGACGGCCTAGGGGAAAAGTACGCACACCGCTGTAATCGGGCGAGTTTCTACTTTCACATGCAACAGAAATTTTGCGGATTAGTCAATCCGTTCCCGAGATATGGCAGTTTGCATGTAAGCAACGCTTGAAAAACTCAAAATTTTCGCAGTTCTGTTGCTCGAAACGAATAACTAGAACGGGCTAGGGGAAAAGTACGCATACCGTTTCAATCGGGCGAGTTTCTACTTTCAGATGCAACAGAAATTTTGCGGATTGGTCAATCCGTTCGCGAGATATGGCAGTTTGGAGGTAAGAAACGCTCGAGAAACTCAAAATTTTCGCAGTTCTCATGCTCGACAAGCATAACTAGAACGGCCAAGGGGAAAAGTACGCACACCGTTGTAATCGGCCGAGTTTCTACCTTCAGATGCAACAGAAATTTTGCGGATTGGTCAATCCGTTCGCGAGATATGGCAGTTTGGAAGTAAGACTCGCTTGAGAAACTCAAAATTTTCGCAGTTCTGATGCTCGACAAGCATAACTAGAACGGCCTAGGGGAAAAGTACGCACACCGTTGTAATCGTGCGAGTTTCTACTTTCAGATGCAACAGAAATTTTGCGGATTGGTCAATCCGTTCGCGAGATATGGCAGTTTGGAGGTAAGCAACGCTTGAAAAACTCAAAATTTTCGCAGTTCTGTTGCTCGAAACGAATAACTAGAACGGGCTAGGGGAAAAGTACGCACACCGTTGTAATCGGGCGAGTTTCTACTTTCAGATGCATCAGAAATTTTGCGGATTGGACAATCCGTTCGCGAGATGTGGCAGTTTGTAGGTGAGAAACGATTGAGAAACTCAAAATTTTCGCAGTTCTGATGCTCGAAACGAATAACTAGAACGGCCTAGGGGAAAAGTACGCATACCGTTGTAATCGGGCGAGTTTCTACCTTCAGATGCAACAGAAATTTTGCGGATTGGTCAATCCGTTCGCGAGATATGGCAGTTTGGAAGTAAGACTCGCTTGAGAAACTCAAAATTTTCGCAGTTCTGATGCTCTAAACGAATAACTAGAACGGCCTAGGGGAAAAGTACGCATAGTGTTGTAGTCGGGGGAGTTTCTACTTTCAGATGCAACAGAAATTTTGCGGATTGGTCAAACCGTTCGCGAGATATGGCAGTTTGGAGGTAAGAAACGCTCGAGAAACTCAAAATTTTCGCAGTTCTGATGCTCGACAAGCATAACTAGAACGGCCTAGGGGAAAAGTACGCAC
Organism: Ptiloglossa arizonensis; assembly: GCF_051014685.1. Classification (NCBI taxonomy): domain Eukaryota; kingdom Metazoa; phylum Arthropoda; class Insecta; order Hymenoptera; family Colletidae; genus Ptiloglossa; species Ptiloglossa arizonensis. The sequence continues at coordinate 243,742 of NW_027479003.1, forward strand.
ACCGTTGCAATCGGGCGAGTTTCTACTTTCAGATGCAACAGAAATTTTGCGGATTGGTCAATCCGTTCGCGAGATATGGCAGTTTGGAAGTAAGAAACGCTTGAGAAACTCAAAATTTTTGCAGTTCTGATGCTCGAAACGAATAACTAGGGCGGCCTAGGGGAAAAGTACGCATACCGTTGTTGTCGGGCGAGTTTCTACTTTCAGATGCATCAGAAATTTTGCGGATTGGACAATCCGTTCGCGAGATGTGGCTGTTTGTACGTGAGAAACGCTTGAGAAACTCAAAATTTTCGCAGTTCTGATGCTCGAAACGAATAACTAGAACGGCCTAGGGGAAAAGTACGCACACCGTTGTAGTCGGGCGAGTTTCTACTTTCAGATGCATCAGAAATTTTGCGGATTGGACAATCCGTTCGCGAGATGTGGCAGTTTGTAGGTGAGAAACGATTGAGAAACTCAAAATTTTCGCAGTTCTGATGCTCGAAACGAATAACTAGAACGGCCTAGGGGAAAAGTACGCATACCGTTGTAATCGGGCGAGTTTCTACCTTCAGATGCAACAGAAATTTTGCGGATTGGGCAATCCGTTCGCGAGATATGGCAGTTTGGAAGTAAGACTCGCTTGAGAAACTCAAAATTTTCGCAGTTCTGATGCTCGAAACGAATAACTAGAACGGCCTAGGGGAAAAGTACGCATACCGTTTCAATCGGGCGAGTTTCTACTTTCAGATGCAACAGAAATTTTGCGGATTGGTCAATCCGTTCGCGAGATATGGCAGTTTGGAGGTAAGAAACGCTTGAGAAACTCAAAATTTTCGCAGTTCTCATGCTCGACAAGCATAACTAGAACGGCCCAGGGGAAAAGTACGCACACCGTTGTAATCGGCCGAGTTTCTACCTTCAGATGCAACAGAAATTTTGCGGATTGGTCAATCCGTTCGCGAGATATGGCAGTTTGGAAGTAAGACTCGCTTGAGAAACTCAAAATTTTTGCAGTTCTGATGCTCGAAACGAATAACTAGGGCGGCCTAGGGGAAAAGTACGCATACCGTTGTTGTCGGGCGAGTTTCTACTTTCAGATGCATCAGAAATTTTGCGGATTGGACAATCCGTTCGCGAGATGTGGCAGTTTGTAGGTGAGAAACGATTGAGAAACTCAAAATTTTCGCAGTTCTGATGCTCGAAACGAATAACTAGAACGGCCTAGGGGAAAAGTACGCATACCGTTGTAATCGGGCGAGTTTCTACCTTCAGATGCAACAGAAATTTTGCGGATTGGTCAATCCGTTCGCGAGATATGGCAGTTTGGAAGTAAGACTCGCTTGAGAAACTCAAAATTTTCGCAGTTCTGATGCTCGAAACGAATAACTAGAACGGCCTAGGGGAAAAGTACGCATACCGTTTCAATCGGGCGAGTTTCTACTTTCAGATGCGACAGAAATTTTGCGGATTGGTCAATCCGTTCGCGAGATATGGCAGTTTGGAGGTAAGAAACGCTCGAGAAACTCAAAATTTTCGCAGTTCTCATGCTCGACAAGCATAACTAGAACGGCCCAGGGGAAAAGTACGCACACCGTTGTAATCGGCCGAGTTTCTACCTTCAGATGCAACAGAAATTTTGCGGATTGGTCAATCCGTTCGCGAGATATGGCAGTTTGGAAGTAAGAAACGCTTGAGAAACTCAAAATTTTTGCAGTTCTGATGCTCGACAAGCATAACTAGAACGGCCTAGGGGAAAAGTACGCACACCGTTGCAATCGGGCGAGTTTCTACTTTCAGATGCAACAGAAATTTTGCGGATTGGTCAATCCGTTCGCGAGATATGGCAGTTTGGAAGTAAGAAACGCTTGAGAAACTCAAAATTTTTGCAGTTCTGATGCTCGAAACGAATAACTAGGGCGGCCTAGGGGAAAAGTACGCATACCGTTGTTGTCGGGCGAGTTTCTACTTTCAGATGCATCAGAAATTTTGCGGATTGGACAATCCGTTCGCGAGATGTGGCAGTTTGTACGTGAGAAACGCTTGAGAAACTCAAAATTTTCGCAGTTCTGATGCTCGAAACGAATAACTAGAACGGCCTAGGGGAAAAGTACGCACAGTGTTGTAATCGGGCGAGTTTCTACTTTCAGATGCAACAGAAATTTTGCGGATTGATCAATCCGTACGCGAGATATGGCAGTTTGGAAGTAAGAAACGCTTGAGAAACTCAAAGTTTTCGCAGTTCTCATGCTCGACAAGCATAACTAGAACGGCCCAGGGGAAAAGTACGCACACCGTTGTAATCGGCCGAGTTTCTACCTTCAGATGCAATAGAAATTTTGCGGATTGGACAATCCGTTCGCGAGATATGGCAGTTTGGAAGTAAGACTCGCTTGAGAAACTCAAAATTTTTGCAGTTCTGATGCTCGAAACGAATAACTAGGGCGGCCTAGGGGAAAAGTACGCATACCGTTGCAATCGGGCGAGTTTCTACTTTCAGATGCAACAGAAATTTTGCGGATTGGTCAATCCGTTCGCGAGATATGGCAGTTTGGAAGTAAGAAACGCTTGAGAAACTCAAAATTTTCACAGTTCTGATGCTCGAAACGAATAACTAGAACGGCCTAGGGGAAAAGTACGCATACCGTTGTAATCGGGCGAGTTTCTACTTTCAGATGCAACAGAAATTTTGCGGATTGGTCAATCCGTTCGCGAGATATGGCAGTTTGGAGGTAAGCAACGCTTGAAAAACTCACAATTTTCGCAGTTCTGTTGCTCGAAACGAATAACTAGAACGGGCTAGGGGAAAAGTACGCATACCGTTGTAATCGGGCGAGTTTCTACTTTCAGATGCAACAGAAATTTTGCGGATTGGTCAATCCGTTCGCGAGATATGGCAGTTTGGAAGTAAGACTCGCTTGAGAAACTCAACATTTTCGCAGTTCTGATGCTCGAAACGAATAACTAGAACGGCCTAGGGGAAAAGTACGCATACCGTTGCAATCGGGCGAGTTTCTACTTTCAGATGCAACAGAAATTTTGCGGATTGGTCAATCCGTTCGCGAGATATGGCAGTTTGGATGTAAGAAACGCTTGAGAAACTCAAAATTTTCGCAGTTCTGATGCTCGAAACGAATAACTAGAACGGCCTAGGGGAAAAGTACGCATAGTGTTGTAATCGGGCGAGTTTCTACTTTCAGATGCAACAGAAGTTTTGCGGATTGGTCAATCCGTTCGCGAGATATGGCAGTTTGGAGGTAAGAAACGCTCGAGAAACTCAAAATTTTCGCAGTTCTCATGCTCGACAAGCAGAACTAGAACGGCCCAGGGGAAAAGTACGCACACCGTTGTAATCGGCCGAGTTTCTACCTTCAGATGCAACACAAATTTTGCGGATTGGTCAATCCGTTCGCGAGATATGGCAGTTTGGATGTAAGAAACGCTTGAAAAACTCAAAATTTTCGCAGTTCTGATGCTCGAAACGAATAACTAGAACGGCCTAGGGTAAAAGTACGCATAGTGTTGTAATCGGGCGAGTTTCTACTTTCAGATGCAACAGAAATTTTGCGGATTGGTCAATCCGTTCGCGAGATATGGCAGTTTGGATGTAAGAAATGCTTGAGAAACTCAAAATTTTCGCAGTTCTGATGCTCGAAACGAATAACAAGAACGGCCTAGGGGAAAAGGACGCATACCGTTGTAATCGGGCGAGTTTCTACTTTCAGATGCAACAGAAATTTTGCGGATTGGTCAATCCGTTCGCGAGATATGGCAGTTTGGAGGTAAGCAACGCTTGAGAAACTCAAAATTTTCGCAGTTCTGTTGCTCGAAACGAATAACTAGAACGGGCTAGGGGAAAAGTACGCATACAGTTGTAATCGGGCGAGTTTCTACTTTCAGATGCATCAGAAATTTTGCGGATTGGACAATCCGTTCGCGAGATGTGGCAGTTTGTAGGTGAGAAACGATTGAGAAACTCAAAATTTTCGCAGTTCTGATGCTCGAAACGAATAACTAGAACGGCCTAGGGGAAAAGTACGCATACCGTTGTAATCGGGCGAGTTTCTACCTTCAGATGCAACAGAAATTTTGCGGATTGGTCAATCCGTTCGCGAGATATGGCAGTTTGGAAGTAAGACTCGCTTGAGAAACTCAAAATTTTCGCAGTTCTGATGCTCGAAACGAATAACTAGAACGGCCTAGGGGAAAAGTACGCATACCGTTTCAATCGGGCGAGTTTCTACTTTCAGATGCAACAGAAATTTTGCGGATTGGTCAATCCGTTCGCGAGATATGGCAGTTTGGAGGTAAGAAACGCTTGAGAAACTCAAAATTTTCGCAGTTCTGATGCTCGACAAGCATAACTAGAACGGCCTAGGGGAAAAGTACGCACACCGTTGTAATCGGGCGAGTTTCTGCTTTCAGATGCAACAGAAATTTTGCGGATTGGTCAATCCGTTCGCGAGATATGGCAGTTTGGAGGTAAGCAACGCTTGAGAAACTCAAAATTTTCGCAGTTCTGATGCTCGAAACGAATAACTAGAACGGCCTAGGGGAAAAGTACGCATACCGTTGTAATCGGGCGAGTTTCTACCTTCAGATGCAACAGAAATTTTGCGGATTGGTCAATCCTTTCGCGAGATATGGCAGTTTGGAAGTAAGACTCGCTTGAGAAACTCAAAATTTTCGCAGTTCTGATGCTCGAAACGAATAACTAGAACGGCCTAGGGGAAAAGTACGCATACCGTTTCAATCGGGCGAGTTTCTACTTTCAGATGCAACAGAAATTTTGCGGATTGGTCAATCCGTTCGCGAGATATGGCAGTTTGGAGGTAAGAAACGCTTGAGAAACTCAAAATTTTCGCAGTTCTGATGCTCGACAAGCATAACTAGAACGGCCTAGGGGAAAAGTACGCACACCGTTGTAATCGGGCGAGTTTCTACTTTCAGATGCAACAGAAATTTTGCGGATTGGTCAATCCGTTCGCGAGATATGGCAGTTTGGAGGTAAGCAACGCTTGAGAAACTCAAAATTTTCGCAGTTCTGATGCTCGAAACGAATAACTAGAACGGCCTAGGGGAAAAGTACGCATACCGTTGTAATCGGGCGAGTTTCTACCTTCAGATGCAACAGAAATTTTGCGGATTGGTCAATCCGTTCGCGAGATATGGCAGTTTGGAAGTAAGACTCGCTTGAGAAACTCAAAATTTTCGCAGTTCTGATGCTCGAAACGAATAACTAGAACGGGCTAGAGGAAAAGTACGCATACCGTTTCAATCGGGCGAGTTTCTACTTTTAGATGCAACAGAAATTTTGCGGATTGGACAATCCGTTCGCGAGATATGGCAGTTTGGAGGTAAGAAACGCTAGAGAAACTCAAAATTTTCGCAGTTCTGATGCTCGACAAGCATAACTAGAACGGCCTAGGGGAAAAGTACGCACAACGTTGTAATCGGGCGAGTTTCTACTTTCAGATGCAACAGAAATTTTGCGGATTGGTCAATCCGTTCGCGAGATATGGCAGTTTGGAGGTAAGCAACGCTTGAGAAACTCAAAATTTTCGCAGTTCTGTTGCTCGAAACGAATAACTAGAACGGGCTAGGGGAAAAGTACGCATACAGTTGTAATCGGGCGAATTTCTACTTTCAGATGCAACAGAAATTTTGCGGATTGGTCAATCCGTTCGCGAGATATGGCAGTTTGGATGTAAGAAACGCTCGAGAAACTCAAAATTTTCGCAGTTCTCATGCTCGACAAGCATAACTAGAACGGCCCAGGGGAAAAGTACGCACACCGTTGTAATCGGCCGAGTTTCTACCTTCAGATGCAACAGAAATTTTGCGGATTGATCAATCCGTTCGCGAGATATGGCAGTTTGGAAGTAAGACTCGCTTGAGAAACTCAAAATTTTCGCAGTTCTGATGCTCGAAACGAATAACTAGAACGGCCTAGAGGAAAAGTACGCATACCGTTTCAATCGGGCGAGTTTCTACTTTCAGATGCAACAGAAATTTTGCGGATTGGTCAATCCGTTCGCGAGATATGGCAGTTTGGATGTAAGAAACGCTCGAGAAACTCAAAATTTTCGCAGTTCTGATGCTCGAAACGAATAACTAGAACGGCCTAGGGGAAAAGTACGCACACCGTTGTAATCGGGCGACTTTCTACTTTCAGATGCAACAGAAATTTTGCGGATTGGTCAATCCGTTCGCGAGATATGGCAGTTTGGAAGTAAGAAACGCTTGAGAAACTCAAAATTTTCACAGTTCTGATGCTCGAAACGAATAACTAGAACGGCCTAGGGGAAAAGTACGCATACCGTTGTAATCGGGCGAGTTTCTACTTTCAGATGCAACAGAAATTTTGCGGATTGGTCAATCCGTTCGCGAGATATGGCAGTTTGGAGGTAAGCAACGCTTGAAAAACTCACAATTTTCGCAGTTCTGTTGCTCGAAACGAATAACTAGAACGGGCTAGGGGAAAAGTACGCATACCGTTGTAATCGGGCGAGTTTCTACTTTCAGATGCAACAGAAATTTTGCGGATTGGTCAATCCGTTCGCGAGATATGGCAGTTTGGAAGTAAGACTCGCTTGAGAAACTCAAAATTTTCGCAGTTCTGATGCTCGAAACGAATAACTAGAACGGCCTAGGGGAAAAGTACGCATACCGTTGCAATCGGGCGAGTTTCTACTTTCAGATGCAACAGAAATTTTGCGGATTGGTCAATCCGTTCGCGAGATATGGCAGTTTGGATGTAAGAAACGCTTGAGAAACTCAAAATTTTCGCAGTTCTGATGCTCGAAACGAATAACTAGAACGGCCTAGGGGAAAAGTACGCATAGTGTTGTAATCGGGCGAGTTTCTACTTTCAGATGCAACAGAAGTTTTGCGGATTGGTCAATCCGTTCGCGAGATATGGCAGTTTGGAGGTAAGAAACGCTCGAGAAACTCAAAATTTTCGCAGTTCTCATGCTCGACAAGCAGAACTAGAACGGCCCAGGGGAAAAGTACGCACACCGTTGTAATCGGCCGAGTTTCTACCTTCAGATGCAACACAAATTTTGCGGATTGGTCAATCCGTTCGCGAGATATGGCAGTTTGGATGTAAGAAACGCTTGAAAAACTCAAAATTTTCGCAGTTCTGATGCTCGAAACGAATAACTAGAACGGCCTAGGGTAAAAGTACGCATGGTGTTGTAATCGGGCGAGTTTCTACTTTCAGATGCAACAGAAATTTTGCGGATTGGTCAATCCGTTCGCGAGATATGGCAGTTTGGATGTAAGAAATGCTTGAGAAACTCAAAATTTTCGCAGTTCTGATGCTCGAAACGAATAACAAGAACGGCCTAGGGGAAAAGGACGCATACCGTTGTAATCGGGCGAGTTTCTACTTTCAGATGCAACAGAAATTTTGCGGATTGGTCAATCCGTTCGCGAGATATGGCAGTTTGGAGGTAAGCAACGCTTGAGAAACTCAAAATTTTCGCAGTTCTGTTGCTCGAAACGAATAACTAGAACGGGCTAGGGGAAAAGTACGCATACAGTTGTAATCGGGCGAGTTTCTACTTTCAGATGCATCAGAAATTTTGCGGATTGGACAATCCGTTCGCGAGATGTGGCAGTTTGTAGGTGAGAAACGATTGAGAAACTCTAAATTTTCGCAGTTCTGATGCTCGAAACGAATAACTAGAACGGCCTAGGGGAAAAGTACGCATACCGTTGTAATCGGGCGAGTTTCTACCTTCAGATGCAACAGAAATTTTGCGGATTGGTCAATCCGTTCGCGAGATATGGCAGTTTGGAAGTAAGACTCGCTTGAGAAACTCAAAATTTTCGAAGTTCTGATGCTCGAAACGAATAACTAGAACGGCCTAGGGGAAAAGTACGCATACCGTTTCAATCGGGCGAGTTTCTACTTTCAGATGCAACAGAAATTTTGCGGATTGGTCAATCCGTTCGCGAGATATGGCAGTTTGGAGGTAAGAAACGCTTGAGAAACTCAAAATTTTCGCAGTTCTGATGCTCGACAAGCATAACTAGAACGGCCTAGGGGAAAAGTACGCACACCGTTGTAATCGGGCGAGTTTCTACTTTCAGATGCAACAGAAATTTTGCGGATTGGTCAATCCGTTCGCGAGATATGGTAGTTTGGAGGTAAGCAACGCTTGAGAAACTCAAAATTTTCGCAGTTCTGTTGCTCGAAACGAATAACTAGAACGGGCTAGGGAAAAAGTACGCATACGGTTGTAATCGGGCGAGTTTCTACTTTCAGATGCATCAGAAATTTTGCGGATTGGACAATCCGTTCGCGAGATGTGGCAGTTTGTAGGTGAGAAACGATTGAGAAACTCAAAATTTTCGCAGTTCTGATGCTCGAAACGAATAACTAGAACGGCCTAGGGGAAAAGTACGCATACCGTTGTAATCGGGCGAGTTTCTACCTTCAGATGCAACAGAAATTTTGCGGATTGGTCAATCCTTTCGCGAGATATGGCAGTTTGGAAGTAAGACTCGCTTGAGAAACTCAAAATTTTCGCAGTTCTGATGCTCGAAACGAATAACTAGAACGGCCTAGGGGAAAAGTACGCATACCGTTTCAATCGGGCGAGTTTCTACTTTCAGATGCAACAGAAATTTTGCGGATTGGTCAATCCGTTCGCGAGATATGGCAGTTTGGAGGTAAGAAACGCTTGAGAAACTCAAAATTTTCGCAGTTCTGATGCTCGACAAGCATAACTAGAACGGCCTAGGGGAAAAGTACGCACACCGTTGTAATCGGGCGAGTTTCTACTTTCAGATGCAACAGAAATTTTGCGGATTGGTCAATCCGTTCGCGAGATATGGCACTTTGGAGGTAAGCAACGCTTGAGAAACTCAAAATTTTCGCAGTTCTGATGCTCGAAACGAATAACTAGAACGGCCTAGGGGAAAAGTACGCATACCGTTGTAATCGGGCGAGTTTCTACCTTCAGATGCAACAGAAATTTTGCGGATTGGTCAATCCGTTCGCGAGATATGGCAGTTTGGAAGTAAGACTCGCTTGAGAAACTCAAAATTTTCGCAGTTCTGATGCTCGAAACGAATAACTAGAACGGCCTAGGGGAAAAGTACGCATACCGTTTCAATCGGGCGAGTTTCTACTTTCAGATGCAACAGAAATTTTGCGGATTGGTCAATCCGTTCGCGAGATATGGCAGTTTGGAGGTAAGCAACGCTTGAGAAACTCAAAATTTTCGCAGTTCTGTTGCTCGAAACGAATAACTAGAACGGGCTAGGGAAAAAGTACGCATACGGTTGTAATCGGGCGAGTTTCTACTTTCAGATGCATCAGAAATTTTGCGGATTGGACAATCCGTTCGCGAGATGTGGCAGTTTGTAGGTGAGAAACGATTGAGAAACTCAAAATTTTCGCAGTTCTGATGCTCGAAACGAATAACTAGAACGGCCTAGGGGAAAAGTACGCATACCGTTGTAATCGGGCGAGTTTCTACCTTCAGATGCAACAGAAATTTTGCGGATTGGTCAATCCTTTCGCGAGATATGGCAGTTTGGAAGTAAGACTCGCTTGAGAAACTCAAAATTTTCGCAGTTCTGATGCTCGAAACGAATAACTAGAACGGCCTAGGGGAAAAGTACGCATACCGTTTCAATCGGGCGAGTTTCTACTTTCAGATGCAACAGAAATTTTGCGGATTGGTCAATCCGTTCGCGAGATATGGCAGTTTGGAGGTAAGAAACGCTTGAGAAACTCAAAATTTTCGCAGTTCTGATGCTCGACAAGCATAACTAGAACGGCCTAGGGGAAAAGTACGCACACCGTTGTAATCGGGCGAGTTTCTACTTTCAGATGCAACAGAAATTTTGCGGATTGGTCAATCCGTTCGCGAGATATGGCAGTTTGGAGGTAAGAAACGCTTGAGAAACTCAAAATTTTCACAGTTCTGATGCTCGAAACAAAAAACTAGAACGGCCTAGGGGAAAAGTACGCATACCGTTGTAATCGGGCGAGTTTCTACTTTCAGATGCAATAGAAATTTTGCGGATTGGTCAATCCGTTCGCGAGATATGGCAGTTTGGAGGTAAGAAACGCTTGAGAAACTCAAAATTTTCGCAGTTCTGATGCTCGAAACGAATAACTAGAACGGCCTAGGGGAAAAGTACGCATACCGTTGTAATCGGGCGAGTTTCGACCTGCAGATGCAACAGAAATTTTGCGGATTGGTCAATCCTTTCGCGAGATATGGCAGTTTGGAAGTAAGAAACGCTTGAGAAACTCAAAATTTTCGCAGTTCTGATGCTCGAAACGAATAACTAGAACGGCGTAGGGTAAAAGTACGCATACCGTTGTAATCGGGCGAGTTTCTACTTTCAGATGCAACAGAAATTTTGCGGATTGGTCAATCTGTTCGCGAGATGTGGCAGTTTGTAGGTGAGAAACGCTTGAGAAACTCAAAATTTTCGCAGTTCTGATGCTCGAAACGAATAACTAGAACGGCCTAGGGGAAAAGTACGCATACCGTTGTAATCGGCCGAGTTTCTACCTTCAGATGCAACAGAAATTTTGCGGATTGGTCAATCCGTTCGCGAGATATGGCAGTTTGGAGGTAAGAAACGGTTGAGAAACTCAAAATTATCACAGTTCTGATGCTCGAAACGAGTAACCAGAACGGCCTAGGGGAAAAGTACGCATACCGTTGTAATCGGGCGAGTTTCTACTTTCAGATGCAACAGAAATTTTGCGAATTGGTCAATCTGTTCGCGAGATGTGGCAGTTTGTAGGTGAGAAACGCTTGAGAAACTCAAAATTTTCGCAGTTCTGATGCTCGAAACGAATAACTAGAACGGCCTAGGGGAAAAGTACGCATACCGTTGTAATCGGCCGAGTTTCTACCTTCAGATGCAACAGAAATTTTGCGGATTGGTCAATCCGTTCGCGAGATATGGCAGTTTGGAGGTAAGAAACGGTTGAGAAACTCAAAATTATCACAGTTCTGATGCTCGAAACGAGTAACCAGAACGGCCTAGGGGAAAAGTACGCATACCGTTGTAATCGGGCGAGTTTCTACTTTCAGATGCAACAGAAATTTTGCGAATTGGTCAATCCGTTCGCGAGATATGGCAGTTTGGAGGTAAGCAACGCTTGAGAAACCCAAAATTTTCGCAGTTCTCATGCTCGAAGCGAATAACTACAACGGCCTAGGGGAAAAGTACGCATACCGTTGTAATCGCGCGAGTTTCTACTTTCAGATGCATCAGAAATTTTGCGGTTTGGTCAATCCGTTCGCGAGATATGGCAGTTTGGAAGTATGAAACACTTGAGAAACACAAAATTTTCGCAGTTCTGATGCTCGAAACGAATAACTAGAGCGGCCTAGGGGAAAAGAACGCATACCGTTGTAATCGGGCGAGTTTCTACTTTCAGATGCAACAGAAATTTTGCGGATTGGTCAATCCGTTCGCGAGATATGGCAGTTTGGAAGTAAGAAACGCTTGAGAAACACAAAATTTTCGCAGTTCTGATGCTCGAAACGAATAACTAGAACGGCCTAGGGGAAAAGTACGCATACCGTTGTAATCGGGCGAGTTTCTACTTTCAGATGCAACAGAAATTTTGCGGATTGTACAATCCGTTCGCGAGATATGGCAGTTTGTAGGTAAGAAACGCTTGAGAAACTCAACATTTTCGCAGTTCTGATGCTCGAAACGAATAACTAGAACGGCCTAGGGGAAAAGTAGGCATACCGTTGTAATCGGGCGAGTTTGTACTCTCAGATGCAACAGAAATTTTGCGGATTGGTCAATCCGTTCGCGAGATATGGCAGTTTGGTGATAAGAAACGCTTGAGAAACTCAAAATTTTCGCAGTTCTGATGCTCGAAACGATTAACCAGAACGGCCTAGGGGAAAAGTACGCATACCGTTGTAAACGGGCGAGTTTCTACCTTCAGATGCAACAGAAATTTTGCGGATTGCTCAATCCGTTCGCGAGGTATGGCAATTTGGAAGTAAGAAACGCTTGAGAAACTCAAGATTTTCGCAGTTCTGTTGCTCGAAACGAATAACTAGAGCGGCCTAGGGGAAAAGTACGCATACCGTTGTAATCGGGCGAGTTTCTAGTTTCAGATGCATCAGAAATTTTGCGGATTGGTCAATCCGTTCGCGAGATATGGCAGTTTGGAAGTAAGAAACGCTTGAGAAACTCAAAATTTTCGCAGTTCTGATGCTCGAAACGATTAACCAGAACGGCCTAGGGGAAAAGTACGCATACCGTTGTAAACGGGCGAGTTTCTACCTTCAGATGCAACAGAAATTTTGCGGATTGCTCAATCCGTTCGCGAGGTATGGCAATTTGGAAGTAAGAAACGCTTGAGAAACTCAACATTTTCGCAGTTCTGATGCTCGAAACGAATAACTAGAACGGCCTAGGGGAAAAGTACGCATACCGTTGTAATCGGGCGACTGTCTACTTTCAGATGCAACAGAAATTTTGCGGATTGGTCAATCCGTTCGCGAGATATGGCAGTTTGGAGGTAAGAAACGGTTGAGAAACTCAAAACTTTCACAGTTCTGATGCTCGACAAGCATAACTAGAACGGTCTAGGGGAAAAGTACGCATACCGTTGTAATCGGGCGAGTTTCTACTTTCAGATGCAACAGAAATTTTGCGGATTGGTCAATCCGTTCGCGAGATATGGCAGTTTGGAGGTAATAAACGCTTGAGAAACTCAAAATTTTCGCAGTTCTGATGCTCGAAACGAATAACTAGAACGGCCTAGGGGAAAAGTACGCATACCGTTGTAATCGGGCGAGTTTCTACTTTCAGATGCAACAGAAATTTTGCGGATTGGTCAATCCGTTCGCCAGATATGGCAGCTTGGAGGTAAGCAACACTTGAGAAACCCAAAATTTTCGCAGTTCTCATGCTCGAAACGAATAACTACAACGGCCTAGGGGAAAAGTACGCATACCGTTGTAATCGGGCGAGATTCTACTTTCAGACGCAACAGAAATTTTGCAGATTGTACAATCCGTTCGCGAGATATGGCAGTTTGTAGGTAAGAAACGCTTGAGAAACTCAACATTTTCGCAGTTCTGATGCTCGAAACGAATAACTAGAACGGCCTAGGGGAAAAGTAGGCATACCGTTGTAATCGGGCGAGTTTGTACTCTCAGATGCAACAGAAATTTTGCGGATTGGTCAATCCGTTCGCGAGATATGGCAGTTTGGTGATAAGAAACGCTTGAGAAACTCAAAATTTTCGCAGTTCTGATGCTCGAAACGATTAACCAGAACGGCCTAGGGGAAAAGTACGCATACCGTTGTAAACGGGCGAGTTTCTACCTTCAGATGCAACAGAAATTTTGCGGATTGCTCAATCCGTTCGCGAGGTATGGCAATTTGGAAGTAAGAAACGCTTGAAAAACTCAAAATTTTCGCAGTTCTGATGCTCGAAACGAATAACTAGAACGGACTAGGGGAAAGGTACGCATACCGTTGTAATCGGGCGAGTTTCTACTTTCAGATGCAACAGAAATTTTGCGGATTGGTCAATCCGTTCTCGAGATATGGCAGTTTGGAGGTAAGAAATGCTTGAGAAACTCAAAATTTTCGCAGTTCTGATGCTCGACAAGCATAACTAGAACGTTCTAGGGGAAAAGTACGCATACCGTTGTAATCGGGCGACTTTCTACTTTCAGATGCATCAGAAATTTTGCGGATTGGTCAATCCGTTCGCGAGATATGGCAGTTTGGAAGTAAGAAACGCTTGAGAAACTCAAAATTTTCGCAGTTCTGATGCTCGAAACGATTAACTAGAACGGCCTAGGGGAAAAGTACGCATACCGTTGTAATCGGGCGAGTTTCTACTTTCAGATACAACAGAAATTTTGCGGATTGGTCAATCCGTTCGCGAGATATGGCGGTTTGGAAGTAAGAAACGCTTGAGAAACTCAAAATTTTCGCAGTTCTGATGCTCGAAACGAATAACTAGAACAGCCTAGAGGAAAAGTACGCATACCGTTGTAATCGGGCGAGTTTCTACTTTCAGATGCAACAGAAATTTTGCGGATTGGTCAATCCGTTCGCGAGATATGGCAGTTTGTAGGTAAGAAACGCTTGAGAAACTCAAGATTTTCGCAGTTCTGTTGCTCGAAACGAATAACTAGAGCGGCCTAGGGGAAAAGTACGCATACCGTTGTAATCGGGCGAGTTTCTAGTTTCAGATGCATCAGAAATTTTGCGGATTGGTCAATCCGTTCGCGAGATATGGCAGTTTGGAGGTAATAAACGCTTGAGAAACTCAAAATTTTCGCAGTTCTGATGCTCGAAACGAATAACTAGAACGGCCTAGGGGAAAAGTACGCATACCGTTGTAATCGGGCGAGTTTCTACCTTCAGATGCAACAGAAATTTTGCGGATTGCTCAATCCGTTCGCGAGGTATGGCAATTTGGAAGTAAGAAACGCTTGAGAAACTCAACATTTTCGCAGTTCTGATGCTCGAAACGAATAACTAGAACGGCCTAGGGGAAAAGTACGCATACCGTTGTAATCGGGCGACTGTCTACTTTCAGATGCAACAGAAATTTTGCGGATTGGTCAATCCGTTCGCGAGATATGGCAGTTTGGAGGTAAGAAACGGTTGAGAAACTCAAAACTTTCACAGTTCTGATGCTCGACAAGCATAACTAGAAAGGTCTAGGGGAAAAGTACGCATACCGTTGTAATCGGGCGAGTTTCTACTTTCAGATGCAACAGAAATTTTGCGTATTGGTCAATCCGTTCGCGAGATATGGCAGTTTGGAGGTAATAAACGCTTGAGAAACTCAAAATTTTCGCAGTTCTGATGCTCGAAACGAATAACTAGAACGGCCTAGGGGAAAAGTACGCATACCGTTGTAATCGGGCGAGTTTCTACTTTCAGATGCAACAGAAATTTTGCGGATTGGTCAATCCGTTCGCCAGATATGGCAGCTTGGAGGTAAGCAACACTTGAGAAACCCAAAATTTTCGCAGTTCTCATGCTCGAAACGAATAACTACAACGGCCTAGGGGAAAAGTACGCATACCGTTGTAATCGGGCGAGATTCTACTTTCAGACGCAACAGAAATTTTGCAGATTGGTCAATCTGTTCGCGAGATATGGCAGTTTGGAGGTAAGAAACGCTTGAGAAACTCAAAATTTTCGCAGTTCCGATGCTCGACAAGCATAACTAGAACGGTCTAGGGGAAAAGTACGAATACCGTTGTAATCGGGCGAGTTTCTACTTTCCGATGCAACAGAAATTTTGCGAATGGGTCAATCAGTTCGCGAGATATGGCAGTTTGTAGGTAAGAAACGCTTGAGAAACTCAACATTTTCGCAGTTCTGATGCTCGAAACGAATAACTAGAACGGCCTAGGGGAAAAGTACGCATACCGTTGTAATCGGGCGAGTTTCTACTTTCAGATGCAACAGAAATTTTGCGGATTGGTCAATCCGTTCGCGAGATATGGCAGTTTGGAGGTAAGAAACGCTTGAGAAACTCAAAATTTTCGCAGTTCTGATGCTCGAAACGAATAACTAGAACGGACTAGGGGAAAAGCACGCATACCGTTGTAATCGGGCGAGTTTCTACTTTCAGATGCAACAGAAATTTTGCGGATTAGTCAATCCGTTCGCGAGATATGGCAGTTTAGAGGTAAGAAACGCTTGAGAAACTCAAAATTTTCGCAGTTCTGATGCTCGACAAGCATAACTAGAACGGTCTAGGGGAAAAGTACGCATACCGTTGTAATCGGGCGAGTTTCTACTTTCAGATGCAACAGAAATTTTGCGGATTGGTCAATCCGTTCGCCAGATATGGCAGCTTGGAGGTAAGCAACACTTGAGAAACTCAACATTTTCGCAGTTCTGATGCTCGAAACGAATAACTAGAACGGCCTAGGGGAAAAGTACGCATACCGTTGTAATCGGGCGAGTTTCTACTTTCCGATGCAACAGAAATTTTGCGAATGGGTCAATCAGTTCGCGAGATATGGCAGTTTGTAGGTAAGAAACGCTTGAGAAACTCAACATTTTCGCAGTTCTGATGCTCGAAACGAATAACTAGAACGGCCTAGGGGAAAAGTACGCATACCGTTGTAATCGGGCGAGTTTCTACTTTCAGATGCAACAGAAATTTTGCGGATTGGTCAATCCGTTCGCGAGATATGGCAGTTTGGAGGTAAGAAACGCTTGAGAAACTCAAAATTTTCGCAGTTCTGATGCTCGAAACGAATAACTAGAACGGCCTAGGGGAAAAGCACGCATACCGTTGTAATCGGGCGAGTTTCTACTTTCAGATGCAACAGAAATTTTGCGGATTAGTCAATCCGTTCGCGAGATATGGCAGTTTAGAGGTAAGAAACGCTTGAGAAACTCAAAATTTTCGCAGTTCTGATGCTCGACAAGCATAACTAGAACGGTCTAGGGGAAAAGTACGCATACCGTTGTAATCGGGCGAGTTTCTACTTTCAGATGCAACAGAAATTTTGCGGATTGGTCAATCCGTTCGCGAGATATGGCAGTTTGGAGGTAAGAAACGCTTGAGAAACTCAAAATTTTCGCAGTTCTGATGCTCGACAAGCATAACTAGAACGGTCTAGGGGAAAAGTACGCATACCGTTGTAATCGGGCGAGTTTCTACTTTCCGATGCAACAGAAATTTTGCGGATTGGTCAATACGTTCGCGAGATATGGCAGTTTGGATGTAAGAAACGCTTGAGAAACTCAACATTTTCGCAGTTCTGATGCTCGAAACGAATAACTAGAACGGCCTAGGGGAAAAGTACGCATACCGTTGTAATCGGGCGACTGTCTACTTTCAGATGCAACAGAAATTTTGCGGATTGGTCAATCCGTTCGCGAGATATGGCAGTTTGGAGGTAAGAAACGGTTGAGAAACTCAAAACTTTCACAGTTCTGATGCTCGACAAGCATAACTAGAACGGTCTAGGGGAAAAGTACGCATACCGTTGTAATCGGGCGAGTTTCTACTTTCAGATGCAACAGAAATTTTGCGGATTGGTCAATCCGTTCGCGAGATATGGCAGTTTGGAGGTAATAAACGCTTGAGAAACTCAAAATTTTCGCAGTTCTGATGCTCGAAACGAATAACTAGAACGGCCTAGGGGAAAAGTACGCATACCGTTGTAATCGGGCGAGTTTCTACATTCAGATGCAACAGAAATTTTGCGGATTGGTCAATCCGTTCGCCAGATATGGCAGCTTGGAGGTAAGCAACACTTGAGAAACCCAAAATTTTCGCAGTTCTCATGCTCGAAACGAATAACTACAACGGCCTAGGGGAAAAGTACGCATACCGTTGTAATCGGGCGAGTTTCTACTTTCCGATGCAACAGAAATTTTGCGAATGGGTCAATCAGTTCGCGAGATATGGCAGTTTGTAGGTAAGAAACGCTTGAGAAACTCAACATTTTCGCAGTTCTGATGCTCGAAACGAATAACTAGAACGGCCTAGGGGAAAAGTTACCATACCGTTGTAATCAGGCGAGTTTCTACTTTCAGATGCAACAGAAATTTTGCGGATTGGTCAATCCGTTCGCGAGATATGGCAGTTTGGAGGTAAGAAACGCTTGAGAAACTCAAAATTTTCGCAGTTCTGATGCTCGAAACGAATAACTAGAACGGCCTAGGGGAAAAGCACGCATACGTTGTAATCGGGCGAGTTTCTACTTTCAGATGCAACAGAAATTTTGCGGATTAGTCAATCCGTTCGCGAGATATGGCAGTTTAGAGGTAAGAAACGCTTGAGAAACTCAAAATTTTCGCAGTTCTGATGCTCGACAAGCATAACTAGAACGGTCTAGGGGAAAAGTACGCATACCGTTGTAATCGGGCGAGTTTCTACTTTCAGATGCAACAGAAATTTTGCGGATTGGTCAATCCGTTCGCGAGATATGGCAGTTTGGAGGTAATAAACGCTTGAGAAACTCAAAATTTTCGCAGTTCTGATGCTCGAAACGAATAACTAGAACGGCCTAGGGGAAAAGTACGCACACCGTTGTAATCGGGCGAGTTTCTACTTTCAGATGCAACAGAAATTTTGCGGATTGGTCAATCCGTTCGCGAGATATGGCAGTTTGGAGGTAAGCAACGCTTGAGAAACCCAAAATTTTCGCAGTTCTCATGCTCGAAACGAATAACTACAACGGCCTAGGGGAAAAGTACGCATACCGTTGTAATCGGGCGAGTTTCTACTTTCAGATGCAACAAAAATTTTGCGGATTGGTCAATCCGTTCGCGAGATATGGCAGTTTGGAGGTAAGAAACGCTTGAGAAACTCAAAATTTTCGCAGTTCTGATGCTCGACAAGCATAACTAGAACGGTCTAGGGGAAAAGTACGCATACCGTTGTAATCGGGCGAGTTTCTACTTTCCGATGCAACGGAAATTTTGCGGATTGTTCAATCCGTTCGCGAGATATGGCAGTTTGGAGGTAAGGAACGCTTGAGAAACTCAAAATTTTCGCAGTTCTGATGCTCGAAACGAATAACTAGAACGGACTAGGGGAAAAGTACGCATACCGTTGTAATCGGGCGAGTTTCTACTTTCAGATGCAACAGAAATTTTGCGGATTGGTCAATCCGTTCGCGAGATATGGCAGTTTGGAGGTAAGAAACGCTTGAGAAACTCAAAATTTTCGCAGTTCTGATGCTCGAAACGAATAACTAGAACGGCCTAGGGGAAAAGCACGCATACCGTTGTAATCGGGCGAGTTTCTACTTTCAGATGCAACAGAAATTTTGCGGATTAGTCAATCCGTTCGCGAGATATGGCAGTTTAGAGGTAAGAAACGCTTGAGAAACTCAAAATTTTCGCAGTTCTGATGCTCGAAACGAATAACTAGAACGGCCTAGGGGAAAAGTACGCATACCGTTGTAATCGGGCGAGTTTCTACTTTCAGATGCAACAGAAATTTTGCGGATTGGTCAATCCGTTCGCGAGATATGGCAGTTTGGAGGTAAGAAACGCTTGAGAAACTCAAAATTTTCGCAGTTCTGATGCTCGAAACGATTAACCAGAACGGCCTAGGGGAAAAGTACGCATACCGTTGTAAACGGGCGAGTTTCTACCTTCAGATGCAACAGAAATTTTGCGGATTGCTCAATCCGTTCGCGAGGTATGGCAATTTGGAAGTAAGAAACGCTTGAGAAACTCAACATTTTCGCAGTTCTGATGCTCGAAACGAATAACTAGAACGGCCTAGGGGAAAAGTACGCATACCGTTGTAATCGGGCGACTGTCTACTTTCAGATGCAACAGAAATTTTGCGGATTGGTCAATCCGTTCGCGAGATATGGCAGTTTGGAGGTAAGAAACGGTTGAGAAACTCAAAACTTTCACAGTTCTGATGCTCGACAAGCATAACTAGAACGGTCTAGGGGAAAAGTACGCATACCGTTGTAATCGGGCGAGTTTCTACTTTCAGATGCAACAGAAATTTTGCGGATTGGTCAATCCGTTCGCGAGATATGGCAGTTTGGAGGTAATAAACGCTTGAGAAACTCAAAATTTTCGCAGTTCTGATGCTCGAAACGAATAACTAGAACGGCCTAGGGGAAAAGTACGCATACCGTTGTAATCGGGCGAGTTTCTACTTTCAGATGCAACAGAAATTTTGCGGATTGGTCAATCCGTTCGCCAGATATGGCAGCTTGGAGGTAAGCAACACTTGAGAAACCCAAAATTTTCGCAGTTCTCATGCTCGAAACGAATAACTACAACGGCCTAGGGGAAAAGTACGCATACCGTTGTAATCGGGCGAGATTCTACTTTCAGACGCAACAGAAATTTTGCAGATTGGTCAATCTGTTCGCGAGATATGGCAGTTTGGAGGTAAGAAACGCTTGAGAAACTCAAAATTTTCGCAGTTCCGATGCTCGACAAGCATAACTAGAACGGTCTAGGGGAAAAGTACGAATACCGTTGTAATCGGGCGAGTTTCTACTTTCCGATGCAACAGAAATTTTGCGAATGGGTCAATCAGTTCGCGAGATATGGCAGTTTGTAGGTAAGAAACGCTTGAGAAACTCAACATTTTCGCAGTTCTGATGCTCGAAACGAATAACTAGAACGGCCTAGGGGAAAAGTACGCATACCGTTGTAATCGGGCGAGTTTCTACTTTCAGATGCAACAGAAATTTTGCGGATTGGTCAATCCGTTCGCGAGATATGGCAGTTTGGAGGTAAGAAACGCTTGAGAAACTCAAAATTTTCGCAGTTCTGATACTCGAAACGAATAACTAGAACGGCCTAGGGGAAAAGCACGCATACCGTTGTAATCGGGCGAGTTTCTACTTTCAGATGCAACAGAAATTTTGCGGATTAGTCAATCCGTTCGCGAGATATGGCAGTTTAGAGGTAAGAAACGCTTGAGAAACTCAAAATTTTCGCAGTTCTGATGCTCGACAAGCATAACTAGAACGGTCTAGGGGAAAAGTACGCATACCGTTGTAATCGGGCGAGTTTCTACTTTCAGATGCAACAGAAATTTTGCGGATTGGTCAATCCGTTCGCCAGATATGGCAGCTTGGAGGTAAGCAACACTTGAGAAACTCAACATTTTCGCAGTTCTGATGCTCGAAACGAATAACTAGAACGGCCTAGGGGAAAAGTACGCATACCGTTGTAATCGGGCGAGTTTCTACTTTCCGATGCAACAGAAATTTTGCGAATGGGTCAATCAGTTCGCGAGATATGGCAGTTTGTAGGTAAGAAACGCTTGAGAAACTCAACATTTTCGCAGTTCTGATGCTCGAAACGAATAACTAGAACGGCCTAGGGGAAAAGCACGCATACCGTTGTAATCGGGCGAGTTTCTACTTTCAGATGCAACAGAAATTTTGCGGATTAGTCAATCCGTTCGCCAGATATGGCAGCTTGGAGGTAAGCAACACTTGAGAAACCCAAAATTTTCGCAGTTCTCATGCTCGAAACGAATAACTACAACGGCCTAGGGGAAAAGTACGCATACCGTTGTAATCGGGCGAGTTTCTACTTTCCGATGCAACAGAAATTTTGCGAATGGGTCAATCAGTTCGCGAGATATGGCAGTTTGTAGGTAAGAAACGCTTGAGAAACTCAACATTTTCGCAGTTCTGATGCTCGAAACGAATAACTAGAACGGCCTAGGGGAAAAGCACGCATACCGTTGTAATCGGGCGAGTTTCTACTTTCAGATGCAACAGAAATTTTGCGGATTAGTCAATCCGTTCGCGAGATATGGCAGTTTAGAGGTAAGAAACGCTTGAGAAACTCAAAATTTTCGCAGTTCTGATGCTCGACAAGCATAACTAGAACGGTCTAGGGGAAAAGTACGCATACCGTTGTAATCGGGCGAGTTTCTGCTTTCAGATGCAACAGAAATTTTGCGGATTGGTCAATCCGTTCGCGAGATATGGCAGTTTGGAGGTAAGAAACGCTTGAGAAACTCAAAATTTTCGCAGTTCTGATGCTCGACAAGCATAACTAGAACGGTCTAGGGGAAAAGTACGCATACCGTTGTAATCGGGCGAGTTTCTACTTTCCGATGCAACAGAAATTTTGCGGATTGGTCAATACGTTCGCGAGATATGGCAGTTTGGAGGTAATAAACGCTTGAGAAACTCAAAATTTTCGCAGTTCTGATGCTCGAAACGAATAACTAGAACGGCCTAGGGGAAAAGTACGCATACCGTTGTAATCGGGCGAGTTTCTACTTTCAGATGCAACAGAAATTTTGCGGATTGGTCAATCCGTTCGCCAGATATGGCAGCTTGGAGGTAAGCAACACTTGAGAAACCCAAAATTTTCGCAGTTCTCATGCTCGAAACGAATAACTACAACGGCCTAGGGGAAAAGTACGCATACCGTTGTAATCGGGCGAGATTCTACTTTCAGACGCAACAGAAATTTTGCAGATTGGTCAATCTGTTCGCGAGATATGGCAGTTTGGAGGTAAGAAACGCTTGAGAAACTCAAAATTTTCGCAGTTCCGATGCTCGACAAGCATAACTAGAACGGTCTAGGGGAAAAGTACGAATACCGTTGTAATCGGGCGAGTTTCTACTTTCCGATGCAACAGAAATTTTGCGAATGGGTCAATCAGTTCGCGAGATATGGCAGTTTGTAGGTAAGAAACGCTTGAGAAACTCAACATTTTCGCAGTTCTGATGCTCGAAACGAATAACTAGAACGGCCTAGGGGAAAAGTACGCATACCGTTGTAATCGGGCGAGTTTCTACTTTCAGATGCAACAGAAATTTTGCGGATTGGTCAATCCGTTCGCGAGATATGGCAGTTTGGAGGTAAGAAACGCTTGAGAAACTCAAAATTTTCGCAGTTCTGATGCTCGAAACGAATAACTAGAACGGCCTAGGGGAAAAGTACGCATACCGTTGTAATCGGGCGAGTTTCTACTTTCCGATGCAACAGAAATTTTGCGAATGGGTCAATCAGTTCGCGAGATATGGCAGTTTGTAGGTAAGAAACGCTTGAGAAACTCAACATTTTCGCAGTTCTGATGCTCGAAACGAATAACTAGAACGGCCTAGGGGAAAAGTACGCATACCGTTGTAATCGGGCGAGTTTCTACTTTCAGATGCAACAGAAATTTTGCGGATTGGTCAATCCGTTCGCGAGATATGGCAGTTTGGAGGTAAGAAACGCTTGAGAAACTCAAAATTTTCGCAGTTCTGATGCTCGAAACGAATAACTAGAACGGCCTAGGGGAAAAGCACGCATACCGTTGTAATCGGGCGAGTTTCTACTTTCAGATGCAACAGAAATTTTGCGGATTAGTCAATCCGTTCGCGAGATATGGCAGTTTAGAGGTAAGAAACGCTTGAGAAACTCAAAATTTTCGCAGTTCTGATGCTCGACAAGCATAACTAGAACGGTCTAGGGGAAAAGTACGCATACCGTTGTAATCGGGCGAGTTTCTGCTTTCAGATGCAACAGAAATTTTGCGGATTGGTCAATCCGTTCGCGAGATATGGCAGTTTGGAGGTAAGAAACGCTTGAGAAACTCAAAATTTTCGCAGTTCTGATGCTCGACAAGCATAACTAGAACGGTCTAGGGGAAAAGTACGCATACCGTTGTAATCGGGCGAGTTTCTACTTTCCGATGCAACAGAAATTTTGCGGATTGGTCAATACGTTCGCGAGATATGGCAGTTTGGATGTAAGAAACGCTTGAGAAACTCAACATTTTCGCAGTTCTGATGCTCGAAACGAATAACTAGAACGGCCTAGGGGAAAAGTTACCATACCGTTGTAATCAGGCGAGTTTCTACTTTCAGATGCAACAGAAATTTTGCGGATTGGTCAATCCGTTCGCGAGATATGGCAGTTTGGAGGTAAGAAACGCTTGAGAAACTCAAAATTTTCGCAGTTCTGATGCTCGAAACGAATAACTAGAACGGCCTAGGGGAAAAGCACGCATACGTTGTAATCGGGCGAGTTTCTACTTTCAGATGCAACAGAAATTTTGCGGATTAGTCAATCCGTTCGCGAGATATGGCAGTTTAGAGGTAAGAAACGCTTGAGAAACTCAAAATTTTCGCAGTTCTGATGCTCGACAAGCATAACTAGAACGGTCTAGGGGAAAAGTACGCATACCGTTGTAATCGGGCGAGTTTCTACTTTCAGATGCAACAGAAATTTTGCGGATTGGTCAATCCGTTCGCGAGATATGGCAGTTTGGAGGTAATAAACGCTTGAGAAACTCAAAATTTTCGCAGTTCTGATGCTCGAAACGAATAACTAGAACGGCCTAGGGGAAAAGTACGCACACCGTTGTAATCGGGCGAGTTTCTACTTTCAGATGCAACAGAAATTTTGCGGATTGGTCAATCCGTTCGCGAGATATGGCAGTTTGGAGGTAAGCAACGCTTGAGAAACCCAAAATTTTCGCAGTTCTCATGCTCGAAACGAATAACTACAACGGCCTAGGGGAAAAGTACGCATACCGTTGTAATCGCGCGAGTTTCTACTTTCAGATGCAACAAAAATTTTGCGGATTGGTCAATCCGTTCGCGAGATATGGCAGTTTGGAGGTAAGAAACGCTTGAGAAACTCAAAATTTTCGCAGTTCTGATGCTCGACAAGCATAACTAGAACGGTCTAGGGGAAAAGTACGCATACCGTTGTAATCGGGCGAGTTTCTACTTTCCGATGCAACGGAAATTTTGCGGATTGTTCAATCCGTTCGCGAGATATGGCAGTTTGGAGGTAAGGAACGCTTGAGAAACTCAAAATTTTCGCAGTTCTGATGCTCGAAACGAATAACTAGAACGGACTAGGGGAAAAGTACGCATACCGTTGTAATCGGGCGAGTTTCTACTTTCAGATGCAACAGAAATTTTGCGGATTGGTCAATCCGTTCGCGAGATATGGCAGTTTGGAGGTAAGAAACGCTTGAGAAACTCAAAATTTTCGCAGTTCTGTTGCTCGAAACGAATAACTAGAACGGCCTAGGGGAAAAGCACGCATACCGTTGTAATCGGGCGAGTTTCTACTTTCAGATGCAACAGAAATTTTGCGGATTAGTCAATCCGTTCGCGAGATATGGCAGTTTAGAGGTAAGAAACGCTTGAGAAACTCAAAATTTTCGCAGTTCTGATGCTCGACAAGCATAACTAGAACGGTCTAGGGGAAAAGTACGCATACCGTTGTAATCGGGCGAGTTTCTACTTTCCGATGCAACAGAAATTTTGCGGATTGGTCAATACGTTCGCGAGATATGGCAGTTTGGATGTAAGAAACGCTTGAGAAACTCAACATTTTCGCAGTTCTGATGCTCGAAACGAATAACTAGAACGGCCTAGGGGAAAAGTACGCATACCGTTGTAATCGGGCGACTGTCTACTTTCAGATGCAACAGAAATTTTGCGGATTGGTCAATCCGTTCGCGAGATATGGCAGTTTGGAGGTAAGAAACGGTTGAGAAACTCAAAACTTTCACAGTTCTGATGCTCGACAAGCATAACTAGAACGGTCTAGGGGAAAAGTACGCATACCGTTGTAATCGGGCGAGTTTCTACTTTCAGATGCAACAGAAATTTTGCGGATTGGTCAATCCGTTCGCGAGATATGGCAGTTTGGAGGTAATAAACGCTTGAGAAACTCAAAATTTTCGCAGTTCTGATGCTCGAAACGAATAACTAGAACGGCCTAGGGGAAAAGTACGCATACCGTTGTAATCGGGCGAGTTTCTACTTTCAGATGCAACAGAAATTTTGCGGATTGGTCAATCCGTTCGCCAGATATGGCAGCTTGGAGGTAAGCAACACTTGAGAAACCCAAAATTTTCGCAGTTCTCATTCTCGAAACGAATAACTACAACGGCCTAGGGGAAAAGTACGCATACCGTTGTAATCGGGCGAGATTCTACTTTCAGACGCAACAGAAATTTTGCAGATTGGTCAATCTGTTCGCGAGATATGGCAGTTTGGAGGTAAGAAACGCTTGAGAAACTCAAAATTTTCGCAGTTCCGATGCTCGACAAGCATAACTAGAACGGTCTAGGGGAAAAGTACGAATACCGTTGTAATCGGGCGAGTTTCTACTTTCCGATGCAACAGAAATTTTGCGAATGGGTCAATCAGTTCGCGAGATATGGCAGTTTGTAGGTAAGAAACGCTTGAGAAACTCAACATTTTCGCAGTTCTGATGCTCGAAACGAATAACTAGAACGGCCTAGGGGAAAAGTACGCATACCGTTGTAATCGGGCGAGTTTCTACTTTCAGATGCAACAGAAATTTTGCGGATTGGTCAATCCGTTCGCGAGATATGGCAGTTTGGAGGTAAGAAACGCTTGAGAAACTCAAAATTTTCGCAGTTCTGATGCTCGAAACGAATAACTAGAACGGCCTAGGGGAAAAGCACGCATACCGTTGTAATCGGGCGAGTTTCTACTTTCAGATGCAACAGAAATTTTGCGGATTAGTCAATCCGTTCGCGAGATATGGCAGTTTAGAAGTAAGAAACGCTTGAGAAACTCAAAATTTTCGCAGTTCTGATGCTCGACAAGCATAACTAGAACGGTCTAGGGGAAAAGTACGCATACCGTTGTAATCGGGCGAGTTTCTACTTTCAGATGCAACAGAAATTTTGCGGATTGGTCAATCCGTTCGCCAGATATGGCAGCTTGGAGGTAAGCAACACTTGAGAAACTCAACATTTTCGCAGTTCTGATGCTCGAAACGAATAACTAGAACGTCCTAGGGGAAAAGTACGCATACCGTTGTAATCGGGCGAGTTTCTACTTTCCGATGCAACAGAAATTTTGCGAATGGGTCAATCAGTTCGCGAGATATGGCAGTTTGTAGGTAAGAAACGCTTGAGAAACTCAACATTTTCGCAGTTCTGATGCTCGAAACGAATAACTAGAACGGCCTAGGGGAAAAGTACGCATACCGTTGTAATCGGGCGAGTTTCTACTTTCAGATGCAACAGAAATTTTGCGGATTGGTCAATCCGTTCGCGAGATATGGCAGTTTGGAGGTAAGAAACGCTTGAGAAACTCAAAATTTTCGCAGTTCTGATGCTCGAAACGAATAACTAGAACGGCCTAGGGGAAGAGCACGCATACCGTTGTAATCGGGCGAGTTTCTACTTTCAGATGCAACAGAAATTTTGCGGATTAGTCAATCCGTTCGCGAGATATGGCAGTTTAGAGGTAAGAAACGCTTGAGAAACTCAAAATTTTCGCAGTTCTGATGCTCGACAAGCATAACTAGAACGGTCTAGGGGAAAAGTACGCATACCGTTGTAATCGGGCGAGTTTCTACTTTCAGATGCAACAGAAATTTTGCGGATTGGTCAATCCGTTCGCGAGATATGGCAGTTTGGAGGTAATAAACGCTTGAGAAACTCAAAATTTTCGCAGTTCTGATGCTCGAAACGAATAACTAGAACGGCCTAGGGGAAAAGTACGCATACCGTTGTAATCGGGCGAGTTTCTACTTTCAGATGCAACAGAAATTTTGCGGATTGGTCAATCCGTTCGCGAGATATGGCAGTTTGGAGGTAAGAAACGCTTGAGAAACTCAAAATTTTCGCAGTTCTGATGCTCGACAAGCATAACTAGAACGGTCTAGGGGAAAAGTACGCATACCGTTGTAATCGGGCGAGTTTCTACTTTCCGATGCAACGGAAATTTTGCGGATTGTTCAATCCGTTCGCGAGATATGGCAGTTTGGAGGTAAGGAACGTTTGAGAAACTCAAAATTTTCGCAGTTCTGATGCTCGACAAGCATAACTAGAACGGTCTAGGGGAAAAGTACGCATACCGTTGTAATCGGGCGAGTTTCTACTTTCAGATGCAACAGAAATTTTGCGGATTAGTCAATCCGTTCGCGAGATATGGCAGTTTAGAGGTAAGAAACGCTTGAGAAACTCAAAATTTTCGCAGTTCTGATGCTCGACAAGCATAACTAGAACGGTCTAGGGGAAAAGTACGCATACCGTTGTAATCGGGCGAGTTTCTACTTTCCGATGCAACAGAAATTTTGCGGATTGGTCAATACGTTCGCGAGATATGGCAGTTTGGATGTAAGAAACGCTTGAGAAACTCAACATTTTCGCAGTTCTGATGCTCGAAACGAATAACTAGAACGGCCTAGGGGAAAAGTACGCATACCGTTGTAATCGGGCGACTGTCTACTTTCAGATGCAACAGAAATTTTGCGGATTGGTCAATCCGTTCGCGAGATATGGCAGTTTGGAGGTAAGAAACGGTTGAGAAACTCAAAACTTTCACAGTTCTGATGCTCGACAAGCATAACTAGAACGGTCTAGGGGAAAAGTACGCATACCGTTGTAATCGGGCGAGTTTCTACTTTCAGATGCAACAGAAATTTTGCGGATTGGTCAATCCGTTCGCGAGATATGGCAGTTTGGAGGTAATAAACGCTTGAGAAACTCAAAATTTTCGCAGTTCTGATGCTCGAAACGAATAACTAGAACGGCCTAGGGGAAAAGTACGCATACCGTTGTAATCGGGCGAGTTTCTACTTTCAGATGCAACAGAAATTTTGCGGATTGGTCAATCCGTTCGCCAGATATGGCAGCTTGGAGGTAAGCAACACTTGAGAAACCCAAAATTTTCGCAGTTCTCATGCTCGAAACGAATAACTACAACGGCCTAGGGGAAAAGTACGCATACCGTTGTAATCGGGCGAGATTCTACTTTCAGACGCAACAGAAATTTTGCAGATTGGTCAATCTGTTCGCGAGATATGGCAGTTTGGAGGTAAGAAACGCTTGAGAAACTCAAAATTTTCGCAGTTCCGATGCTCGACAAGCATAACTAGAACGGTCTAGGGGAAAAGTACGAATACCGTTGTAATCGGGCGAGTTTCTACTTTCCGATGCAACAGAAATTTTGCGAATGGGTCAATCAGTTCGCGAGATATGGCAGTTTGTAGGTAAGAAACGCTTGAGAAACTCAACATTTTCGCAGTTCTGATGCTCGAAACGAATAACTAGAACGGCCTAGGGGAAAAGTACGCATACCGTTGTAATCGGGCGAGTTTCTACTTTCAGATGCAACAGAAATTTTGCGGATTGGTCAATCCGTTCGCGAGATATGGCAGTTTGGAGGTAAGAAACGCTTGAGAAACTCAAAATTTTCGCAGTTCTGATGCTCGAAACGAATAACTAGAACGGCCTAGGGGAAAAGCACGCATACCGTTGTAATCGGGCGAGTTTCTACTTTCAGATGCAACAGAAATTTTGCGGATTAGTCAATCCGTTCGCGAGATATGGCAGTTTAGAAGTAAGAAACGCTTGAGAAACTCAAAATTTTCGCAGTTCTGATGCTCGACAAGCATAACTAGAACGGTCTAGGGGAAAAGTACGCATACCGTTGTAATCGGGCGAGTTTCTACTTTCAGATGCAACAGAAATTTTGCGGATTGGTCAATCCGTTCGCCAGATATGGCAGCTTGGAGGTAAGCAACACTTGAGAAACTCAACATTTTCGCAGTTCTGATGCTCGAAACGAATAACTAGAACGTCCTAGGGGAAAAGTACGCATACCGTTGTAATCGGGCGAGTTTCTACTTTCCGATGCAACAGAAATTTTGCGAATGGGTCAATCAGTTCGCGAGATATGGCAGTTTGTAGGTAAGAAACGCTTGAGAAACTCAACATTTTCGCAGTTCTGATGCTCGAAACGAATAACTAGAACGGCCTAGGGGAAAAGTACGCATACCGTTGTAATCGGGCGAGTTTCTACTTTCAGATGCAACAGAAATTTTGCGGATTGGTCAATCCGTTCGCGAGATATGGCAGTTTGGAGGTAAGAAACGCTTGAGAAACTCAAAATTTTCGCAGTTCTGATGCTCGAAACGAATAACTAGAACGGCCTAGGGGAAGAGCACGCATACCGTTGTAATCGGGCGAGTTTCTACTTTCAGATGCAACAGAAATTTTGCGGATTAGTCAATCCGTTCGCGAGATATGGCAGTTTAGAGGTAAGAAACGCTTGAGAAACTCAAAATTTTCGCAGTTCTGATGCTCGACAAGCATAACTAGAACGGTCTAGGGGAAAAGTACGCATACCGTTGTAATCGGGCGAGTTTCTACTTTCAGATGCAACAGAAATTTTGCGGATTGGTCAATCCGTTCGCGAGATATGGCAGTTTGGAGGTAATAAACGCTTGAGAAACTCAAAATTTTCGCAGTTCTGATGCTCGAAACGAATAACTAGAACGGCCTAGGGGAAAAGTACGCATACCGTTGTAATCGGGCGAGTTTCTACTTTCAGATGCAACAGAAATTTTGCGGATTGGTCAATCCGTTCGCGAGATATGGCAGTTTGGAGGTAAGAAACGCTTGAGAAACTCAAAATTTTCGCAGTTCTGATGCTCGACAAGCATAACTAGAACGGTCTAGGGGAAAAGTACGCATACCGTTGTAATCGGGCGAGTTTCTACTTTCCGATGCAACGGAAATTTTGCGGATTGTTCAATCCGTTCGCGAGATATGGCAGTTTGGAGGTAAGGAACGTTTGAGAAACTCAAAATTTTCGCAGTTCTGATGCTCGACAAGCATAACTAGAACGGTCTAGGGGAAAAGTACGCATACCGTTGTAATCGGGCGAGTTTCTACTTTCAGATGCAACAGAAATTTTGCGGATTGGTCAATCCGTTCGCGAGATATGGCAGTTTGGAGGTAATAAACGCTTGAGAAACTCAAAATTTTCGCAGTTCTGATGCTCGAAACGAATAACTAGAACGGCCTAGGGGAAAAGTACGCATACCGTTGTAATCGGGCGAGTTTCTACTTTCAGATGCAACAGAAATTTTGCGGATTGGTCAATCCGTTCGCGAGATATGGCAGTTTGGAGGTAAGAAACGCTTGAGAAACTCAAAATTTTCGCAGTTCTGATGCTCGACAAGCATAACTAGAACGGTCTAGGGGAAAAGTACGCATACCGTTGTAATCGGGCGAGTTTCTACTTTCCGATGCAACGGAAATTTTGCGGATTGTTCAATCCGTTCGCGAGATATGGCAGTTTGGAGGTAAGGAACGTTTGAGAAACTCAAAATTTTCGCAGTTCTGATGCTCGACAAGCATAACTAGAACGGTCTAGGGGAAAAGTACGCATACCGTTGTAATCGGGCGAGTTTCTACTTTCAGATGCCACAGAAATTTTGCGGATTGGTCAATCCGTTCGCGAGATATGGCAGTTTGGAGGTAAGAAACGCTTGAGAAACTCAAAATTTTCGCAGTTCTGATGCTCGACAAGCATAACTAGAACGGTCTAGGGGAAAAGTACGCATACCGTTGTAATCGGGCGAGTTTCTACTTTCAGATGCAACAGAAATTTTGCGGATTGGTCAATCCGTTCGCGAGATATGGCAGTTTGGAGGTAATAAACGCTTGAGAAACTCAAAATTTTCGCAGTTCTGATGCTCGAAACGAATAACTAGAACGGCCTAGGGGAAAAGTACGCACACCGTTGTAATCGGGCGAGTTTCTACTTTCAGATGCAACAGAAATTTTGCGGATTGGTCAATCCGTTCGCGAGATATGGCAGTTTGGAGGTAAGCAACGCTTGAGAAACCCAAAATTTTCGCAGTTCTCATGCTCGAAACGAATAACTACAACGGCCTAGGGGAAAAGTACGCATACCGTTGTAATCGGGCGAGTTTCTACTTTCAGATGCAACAAAAATTTTGCGGATTGGTCAATCCGTTCGCGAGATATGGCAGTTTGGAGGTAAGAAACGCTTGAGAAACTCAAAATTTTCGCAGTTCTGATGCTCGACAAGCATAACTAGAACGGTCTAGGCGAAAAGTACGCATACCGTTGTAATCGGGCGAGTTTCTACTTTCCGATGCAACGGAAATTTTGCGGATTGTTCAATCCGTTCGCGAGATATGGCAGTTTGGAGGTAAGGAACGCTTGAGAAACTCAAAATTTTCGCAGTTCTGATGCTCGAAACGAGTAACTAGAACGGACTAGGGGAAAAGTACGCATACCGTTGTAATCGGGCGAGTTTCTACTTTCCGATGCAACAGAAATTTTGCGGATTGGTCAATACGTTCGCGAGATATGGCAGTTTGGATGTAAGAAACGCTTGAGAAACTCAACATTTTCGCAGTTCTGATGCTCGAAACGAATAACTAGAACGGCCTAGGGGAAAAGTACGCATACCGTTGTAATCGGGCGACTGTCTACTTTCAGATGCAACAGAAATTTTGCGGATTGGTCAATCCGTTCGCGAGATATGGCAGTTTTGAGGTAAGAAACGGTTGAGAAACTCAAAACTTTCACAGTTCTGATGCTCGACAAGCATAACTAGAACGGTCTAGGGGAAAAGTACGCATACCGTTGTAATCGGGCGAGTTTCCACTTTCAGATGCAACAGAAATTTTGCGGATTGGTCAATCCGTTCGCGAGATATGGCAGTTTGGAGGTAAGAAACGCTTGAGAAACTCAAAATTTTCGCAGTTCTGATGCTCGAAACGAATAACAAGAACGGCCTAGGGGAAAAGCACACATACCGTTGTAATCGGGCGAGTTTCTACTTTCAGATGCAACAGAAATTTTGCGGATTAGTCAATCCGTTCGCGAGATATGGCAGTTTGGAGGTAATAAACGCTTGAGAAACTCAAAATTTTCGCAGTTCTGATGCTCGAAACGAATAACTAGAACGGCCTAGGGGAAAAGTACGCATACCGTTGTAATCGGGCGAGTTTCTACTTTCAGATGCAACAGAAATTTTGCGGATTGGTCAATCCGTTCGCGAGATATGGCAGTTTGGAGGTAAGAAACGCTTGAGAAACTCAAAATTCTCGCAGTTCTGATTCTCGAAACGAATAACTAGAACGGCCTAGGGGAAAAGCACGCATACCGTTGTAATCGGGCGAGTTTCTACTTTCAGATGCAACAGAAATTTTGCGGATTGGTCAATCCGTTCGCGAGATATGGCAGTTTGGAGGTAAGAAACGCTTGAGAAACTCAAAACCTTCACAGTTCTGATGCTCGACAAGCATAACTAGAACGGTCTAGGGGAAAAGTACGCATACCGTTGTAATCGGGCGAGTTTCTACTTTCAGATGCAACAGAAATTTTGCGGATTGGTCAATCCGTTCGCGAGATATGGCAGTTTGGAGGTAAGAAACGCTTGAGAAACTCATAATTTTCGCAGTTCTGATGCTCGAAACGAATAACAAGAACGGCCTAGGGGAAGAGCACGCATACCGTTGTAATCGGGCGAGTTTCTACTTTCAGATGCAACAGAAATTTTGCGGATTAGTCAATCCGTTCGCGAGATATGGCAGTTTGGAGGTAATAAACGCTTGAGAAACTCAAAATTTTCGCAGTTCTGATGCTCGAAACGAATAACTAGAACGGCCTAGGGGAAAAGTACGCATACCGTTGTAATCGGGCGAGTTTCTACTTTCAGATGCAACAGAAATTTTGCGGATTGGTCAATCCGTTCGCGAGATATGGCAGTTTGGAGGTAAGAAACGCTTGAGAAACTCAAAATTCTCGCAGTTCTGATGCTCGAAACGAATAACTAGAACGGCCTAGGGGAAAAGCACGCATACCGTTGTAATCGGGCGAGTTTCTACTTTCAGATGCAACAGAAATTTTGCGGACTGGTCAATCCGTTCGCGAGATATGGCAGTTTGGATGTAAGAAACGCTTGAGAAACTCAAAATTTTCGCAGTTCTGATGCTCGAAACGAATAACTAGAACGGCCTAGGGGAAAAGCACGCACACCGTTGTAATCGGGCGAGTTTCTACTTTCAGATCCAACAGAAATTTTGCGGATTAGTCAATCCGTTCGCGAGATATGGCAGTTTAGAGGTAAGAAACGCTTGAGAAACTCAAAATTTTCGCAGTTCTGATGCTCGACAAGCATAACTAGAACGGTCTAGGGGAAAAGTACGCATACCGTTGTAATCGGGCGAGTTTCTACTTTCAGATGCAACAGAAATTTTGCGGATTGGTCAATCCGTTCGCGAGATATGGCAGTTTGGAGGTAATAAACGCTTGAGAAACTCAAAATTTTCGCAGTTCTGATGCTCGAAACGAATAACTAGAACGGCCTAGGGGAAAAGTACGCACACCGTTGTAATCGGGCGAGTTTCTTCTTTCAGATGCAACAGAAATTTTGCGGATTGGTCAATCCGTTCGCGAGATATGGTAGTTTGGAGGTAAGCAACGCTTGAGAAACCCAAAATTTTCGCAGTTCTCATGCTCGAAACGAATAACTACAACGGCCTAGGGGAAAAGTACGCATACCGTTGTAATCGGGCGAGTTTCTACTTTCAGATGCAACAAAAATTTTGCGGATTGGTCAATCCGTTCGCGAGATATGGCAGTTTGGAGGTAAGAAACGCTTGAGAAACTCAAAATTTTCGCAGTTCTGATGCTCGACAAGCATAACTAGAACGGTCTAGGGGAAAAGTACGCATACCGTTGTAATCGGGCGAGTTTCTACTTTCCGATGCAGCGGAAATTTTGCGGATTGTTCAATCCGTTCGCGAGATATGGCAGTTTGGAGGTAAGGAACGCTTGAGAAACTCAAAATTTTCGCAGTTCTGATGCTCGAAACGAATAACTAGAACGGACTAGGGGAAAAGTACGCATACCGTTGTAATCGGGCGAGTTTCTACTTTCAGATGCAACAGAAATTTTGCGGATTGGTCAATCCGTTCGCGAGATATGGCAGTTTGGAGGTAAGAAACGCTTGAGAAACTCAAAATTTTCGCAGTTCTGATGCTCGAAACGAATAACTAGAACGGCCTAGGGGAAAAGCACGCATACCGTTGTAATCGGGCGAGTTTCTACTTTCAGATGCAACAGAAATTTTGCGGATTAGTCAATCCGTTCGCGAGATATGGCAGTTTAGAGGTAAGAAACGCTTGAGAAACTCAAAATTTTCGCAGTTCTGATGCTCGACAAGCATAACTAGAACGGTCTAGGGGAAAAGTACGCATACCGTTGTAATCGGGCGAGTTTCTACTTTCAGATGCAACAGAAATTTTGCGGATTGGTCAATCCGTTCGCGAGATATGGCAGTTTGGAGGTAAGAAACGCTTGAGAAACTCAAAATTTTCGCAGTTCTGATGCTCGACAAGCATAACTAGAACGGTCTAGGGGAAAAGTACGCATACCGTTGTAATCGGGCGAGATTCTACTTTCCGATGCAACAGAAATTTTGCGGATTGGTCAATACGTTCGCGAGATATGGCAGTTTGGATGTAAGAAACGCTTGAGAAACTCAACATTTTCGCAGTTCTGATGCTCGAAACGAATAACTAGAACGGACTAGGGGAAAAGTACGCATACCGTTGTAATCGGGCGAGTTTCTACTTTCAGATGCAACAGAAATTTTGCGGATTGGTCAATCCGTTCGCGAGATATGGCAGTTTGGAGGTAAGCAACGCTTGAGAAACCCAAAATTTTCGCAGTTCTCATGCTCGAAACGAATAACTACAACGGCCTAGGGGAAAAGTACGCATACCGTTGTAATCGGGCGAGTTTCTACTTTCAGATGCAACAAAAATTTTGCGGATTGGTCAATCCGTTCGCGAGATATGGCAGTTTTAGGTAAGAAACGCTTGAGAAACTCAAAATTTTCGCAGTTCTGATGCTCGACAAGCATAACTAGAACGGTCTAGGGGAAAAGTACGCATACCGTTGTAATCGGGCGAGTTTCTACTTTCCGATGCAGCGGAAATTTTGCGGATTGTTCAATCCGTTCGCGAGATATGGCAGTTTGGAGGTAAGGAACGCTTGAGAAACTCAAAATTTTCGCAGTTCTGATGCTCGAAACGAATAACTAGAACGGACTAGGGGAAAAGTACGCATACCGTTGTAATCGGGCGAGTTTCTACTTTCAGATGCAACAGAAATTTTGCGGATTGGTCAATCCGTTCGCGAGATATGGCAGTTTGGAGGTAAGAAACGCTTGAGAAACTCAAAATTTTCGCAGTTCTGATGCTCGAAACGAATAACTAGAACGGCCTAGGGGAAAAGCACGCATACCGTTGTAATCGGGCGAGTTTCTACTTTCAGATGCAACAGAAATTTTGCGGATTAGTCAATCCGTTCGCGAGATATGGCAGTTTAGAGGTAAGAAACGCTTGAGAAACTCAAAATTTTCGCAGTTCTGATGCTCGACAAGCATAACTAGAACGGTCTAGGGGAAAAGTACGCATACCGTTGTAATCGGGCGAGTTTCTACTTTCAGATGCAACAGAAATTTTGCGGATTGGTCAATCCGTTCGCGAGATATGGCAGTTTGGAGGTAAGAAACGCTTGAGAAACTCAAAATTTTCGCAGTTCTGATGCTCGACAAGCATAACTAGAACGGTCTAGGGGAAAAGTACGCATACCGTTGTAATCGGGCGAGTTTCTACTTTCAGATGCAACAGAAATTTTGCGGATTGGTCAATCCGTTCGCCAGATATGGCAGCTTGGAGGTAAGCAACACTTGAGAAACTCAACATTTTCGCAGTTCTGATGCTCGAAACGAATAACTAGAACGTCCTAGGGGAAAAGTACGCATACCGTTGTAATCGGGCGAGTTTCTACTTTCCGATGCAACAGAAATTTTGCGAATGGGTCAATCAGTTCGCGAGATATGGCAGTTTGTAGGTAAGAAACGCTTGAGAAACTCAACATTTTCGCAGTTCTGATGCTCGAAACGAATAACTAGAACGGCCTAGGGGAAAAGTACGCATACCGTTGTAATCGGGCGAGTTTCTACTTTCAGATGCAACAGAAATTTTGCGGATTGGTCAATCCGTTCGCGAGATATGGCAGTTTGGAGGTAAGAAACGCTTGAGAAACTCAAAATTTTCGCAGTTCTGATGCTCGAAACGAATAACTAGAACGGCCTAGGGGAAGAGCACGCATACCGTTGTAATCGGGCGAGTTTCTACTTTCAGATGCAACAGAAATTTTGCGGATTAGTCAATCCGTTCGCGAGATATGGCAGTTTAGAGGTAAGAAACGCTTGAGAAACTCAAAATTTTCGCAGTTCTGATGCTCGACAAGCATAACTAGAACGGTCTAGGGGAAAAGTACGCATACCGTTGTAATCGGGCGAGTTTCTACTTTCAGATGCAACAGAAATTTTGCGGATTGGTCAATCCGTTCGCGAGATATGGCAGTTTGGAGGTAATAAACGCTTGAGAAACTCAAAATTTTCGCAGTTCTGATGCTCGAAACGAATAACTAGAACGGCCTAGGGGAAAAGTACGCATACCGTTGTAATCGGGCGAGTTTCTACTTTCAGATGCAACAGAAATTTTGCGGATTGGTCAATCCGTTCGCGAGATATGGCAGTTTGGAGGTAAGAAACGCTTGAGAAACTCAAAATTTTCGCAGTTCTGATGCTCGACAAGCATAACTAGAACGGTCTAGGGGAAAAGTACGCATACCGTTGTAATCGGGCGAGTTTCTACTTTCCGATGCAACGGAAATTTTGCGGATTGTTCAATCCGTTCGCGAGATATGGCAGTTTGGAGGTAAGGAACGTTTGAGAAACTCAAAATTTTCGCAGTTCTGATGCTCGACAAGCATAACTAGAACGGTCTAGGGGAAAAGTACGCATACCGTTGTAATCGGGCGAGTTTCTACTTTCAGATGCAACAGAAATTTTGCGGATTGGTCAATCCGTTCGCGAGATATGGCAGTTTGGAGGTAAGAAACGCTTGAGAAACTCAAAATTTTCGCAGTTCTGATGCTCGACAAGCATAACTAGAACGGTCTAGGGGAAAAGTACGCATACCGTTGTAATCGGGCGAGTTTCTACTTTCCGATGCAACGGAAATTTTGCGGATTGTTCAATCCGTTCGCGAGATATGGCAGTTTGGAGGTAAGAAACGCTTGAGAAACTCAAAATTTTCGCAGTTCTGATGCTCGAAACGAATAACTAGAACGGCCTAGGGGAAGAGCACGCATACCGTTGTAATCGGGCGAGTTTCTACTTTCAGATGCAACAGAAATTTTGCGGATTAGTCAATCCGTTCGCGAGATATGGCAGTTTAGAGGTAAGAAACGCTTGAGAAACTCAAAATTTTCGCAGTTCTGATGCTCGACAAGCATAACTAGAACGGTCTAGGGGAAAAGTACGCATACCGTTGTAATCGGGCGAGTTTCTACTTTCAGATGCAACAGAAATTTTGCGGATTGGTCAATCCGTTCGCGAGATATGGCAGTTTGGAGGTAATAAACGCTTGAGAAACTCAAAATTTTCGCAGTTCTGATGCTCGAAACGAATAACTAGAACGGCCTAGGGGAAAAGTACGCATACCGTTGTAATCGGGCGAGTTTCTACTTTCAGATGCAACAGAAATTTTGCGGATTGGTCAATCCGTTCGCGAGATATGGCAGTTTGGAGGTAAGAAACGCTTGAGAAACTCAAAATTTTCGCAGTTCTGATGCTCGACAAGCATAACTAGAACGGTCTAGGGGAAAAGTACGCATACCGTTGTAATCGGGCGAGTTTCTACTTTCCGATGCAACGGAAATTTTGCGGATTGTTCAATCCGTTCGCGAGATATGGCAGTTTGGAGGTAAGGAACGTTTGAGAAACTCAAAATTTTCGCAGTTCTGATGCTCGACAAGCATAACTAGAACGGTCTAGGGGAAAAGTACGCATACCGTTGTAATCGGGCGAGTTTCTACTTTCAGATGCCACAGAAATTTTGCGGATTGGTCAATCCGTTCGCGAGATATGGCAGTTTGGAGGTAAGAAACGCTTGAGAAACTCAAAATTTTCGCAGTTCTGATGCTCGACAAGCATAACTAGAACGGTCTAGGGGAAAAGTACGCATACCGTTGTAATCGGGCGAGTTTCTACTTTCAGATGCAACAGAAATTTTGCGGATTGGTCAATCCGTTCGCGAGATATGGCAGTTTGGAGGTAATAAACGCTTGAGAAACTCAAAATTTTCGCAGTTCTGATGCTCGAAACGAATAACTAGAACGGCCTAGGGGAAAAGTACGCACACCGTTGTAATCGGGCGAGTTTCTACTTTCAGATGCAACAGAAATTTTGCGGATTGGTCAATCCGTTCGCGAGATATGGCAGTTTGGAGGTAAGAAACGCTTGAGAAACTCAAAATTTTCGCAGTTCTGATGCTCGACAAGCATAACTAGAACGGTCTAGGGGAAAAGTACGCATACCGTTGTAATCGGGCGAGTTTCTACTTTCCGATGCAACGGAAATTTTGCGGATTGTTCAATCCGTTCGCGAGATATGGCAGTTTGGAGGTAAGAAACGCTTGAGAAACTCAAAATTTTCGCAGTTCTGATGCTCGAAACGAATAACTAGAACGGCCTAGGGGAAGAGCACGCATACCGTTGTAATCGGGCGAGTTTCTACTTTCAGATGCAACAGAAATTTTGCGGATTAGTCAATCCGTTCGCGAGATATGGCAGTTTAGAGGTAAGAAACGCTTGAGAAACTCAAAATTTTCGCAGTTCTGATGCTCGACAAGCATAACTAGAACGGTCTAGGGGAAAAGTACGCATACCGTTGTAATCGGGCGAGTTTCTACTTTCAGATGCAACAGAAATTTTGCGGATTGGTCAATCCGTTCGCGAGATATGGCAGTTTGGAGGTAATAAACGCTTGAGAAACTCAAAATTTTCGCAGTTCTGATGCTCGAAACGAATAACTAGAACGGCCTAGGGGAAAAGTACGCATACCGTTGTAATCGGGCGAGTTTCTACTTTCAGATGCAACAGAAATTTTGCGGATTGGTCAATCCGTTCGCGAGATATGGCAGTTTGGAGGTAAGAAACGCTTGAGAAACTCAAAATTTTCGCAGTTCTGATGCTCGACAAGCATAACTAGAACGGTCTAGGGGAAAAGTACGCATACCGTTGTAATCGGGCGAGTTTCTACTTTCCGATGCAACGGAAATTTTGCGGATTGTTCAATCCGTTCGCGAGATATGGCAGTTTGGAGGTAAGGAACGTTTGAGAAACTCAAAATTTTCGCAGTTCTGATGCTCGACAAGCATAACTAGAACGGTCTAGGGGAAAAGTACGCATACCGTTGTAATCGGGCGAGTTTCTACTTTCAGATGCCACAGAAATTTTGCGGATTGGTCAATCCGTTCGCGAGATATGGCAGTTTGGAGGTAAGAAACGCTTGAGAAACTCAAAATTTTCGCAGTTCTGATGCTCGACAAGCATAACTAGAACGGTCTAGGGGAAAAGTACGCATACCGTTGTAATCGGGCGAGTTTCTACTTTCAGATGCAACAGAAATTTTGCGGATTGGTCAATCCGTTCGCGAGATATGGCAGTTTGGAGGTAATAAACGCTTGAGAAACTCAAAATTTTCGCAGTTCTGATGCTCGAAACGAATAACTAGAACGGCCTAGGGGAAAAGTACGCACACCGTTGTAATCGGGCGAGTTTCTACTTTCGGATGCAACAGAAATTTTGCGGATTGGTCAATCCGTTCGCGAGATATGGCAGTTTGGAGGTAAGCAACGCTTGAGAAACCCAAAATTTTCGCAGTTCTCATGCTCGAAACGAATAACTACAACGGCCTAGGGGAAAAGTACGCATACCGTTGTAATCGGGCGAGTTTCTACTTTCAGATTCAACAAAAATTTTGCGGATTGGTCAATCCGTTCGCGAGATATGGCAGTTTGGAGGTAAGAAACGCTTGAGAAACTCAAAATTTTCGCAGTTCTGATGCTCGACAAGCATAACTAGAACGGTCTAGGCGAAAAGTACGCATACCGTTGTAATCGGGCGAGTTTCTACTTTCCGATGCAACGGAAATTTTGCGGATTGTTCAATCCGTTCGCGAGATATGGCAGTTTGGAGGTAAGGAACGCTTGAGAAACTCAAAATTTTCGCAGTTCTGATGCTCGAAACGAGTAACTAGAACGGACTAGGGGAAAAGTACGCATACCGTTGTAATCGGGCGAGTTTCTACTTTCCGATGCAACAGAAATTTTGCGGATTGGTCAATACGTTCGCGAGATATGGCAGTTTGGATGTAAGAAACGCTTGAGAAACTCAACATTTTCGCAGTTCTGATGCTCGAAACGAATAACTAGAACGGCCTAGGGGAAAAGTACGCATACCGTTGTAATCGGGCGACTGTCTACTTTCAGATGCAACAGAAATTTTGCGGATTGGTCAATCCGTTCGCGAGATATGGCAGTTTTGAGGTAAGAAACGGTTGAGAAACTCAAAACTTTCACAGTTCTGATGCTCGACAAGCATAACTAGAACGGTCTAGGGGAAAAGTACGCATACCGTTGTAATCGGGCGAGTTTCCACTTTCAGATGCAACAGAAATTTTGCGGATTGGTCAATCCGTTCGCGAGATATGGCAGTTTGGAGGTAAGAAACGCTTGAGAAACTCAAAATTTTCGCAGTTCTGATGCTCGAAACGAATAACAAGAACGGCCTAGGGGAAAAGCACGCATACCGTTGTAATCGGGCGAGTTTCTACTTTCAGATGCAACAGAAATTTTGCGGATTAGTCAATCCGTTCGCGAGATATGGCAGTTTGGAGGTAATAAACGCTTGAGAAACTCAAAATTTTCGCAGTTCTGATGCTCGAAACGAATAACTAGAACGGCCTAGGGGAAAAGTACGCATACCGTTGTAATCGGGCGAGTTTCTACTTTCAGATGCAACAGAAATTTTGCGGATTGGTCAATCCGTTCGCGAGATATGGCAGTTTGGAGGTAAGAAACGCTTGAGAAACTCAAAATTCTCGCAGTTCTGATTCTCGAAACGAATAACTAGAACGGCCTAGGGGAAAAGCACGCATACCGTTGTAATCGGGCGAGTTTCTACTTTCAGATGCAACAGAAATTTTGCGGATTGGTCAATCCGTTCGCGAGATATGGCAGTTTGGAGGTAAGAAACGCTTGAGAAACTCAAAACCTTCACAGTTCTGATGCTCGACAAGCATAACTAGAACGGTCTAGGGGAAAAGTACGCATACCGTTGTAATCGGGCGAGTTTCTACTTTCAGATGCAACAGAAATTTTGCGGATTGGTCAATCCGTTCGCGAGATATGGCAGTTTGGAGGTAAGAAACGCTTGAGAAACTCATAATTTTCGCAGTTCTGATGCTCGAAACGAATAACAAGAACGGCCTAGGGGAAGAGCACGCATACCGTTGTAATCGGGCGAGTTTCTACTTTCAGATGCAACAGAAATTTTGCGGATTAGTCAATCCGTTCGCGAGATATGGCAGTTTGGAGGTAATAAACGCTTGAGAAACTCAAAATTTTCGCAGTTCTGATGCTCGAAACGAATAACTAGAACGGCCTAGGGGAAAAGTACGCATACCGTTGTAATCGGGCGAGTTTCTACTTTCAGATGCAACAGAAATTTTGCGGATTGGTCAATCCGTTCGCGAGATATGGCAGTTTGGAGGTAAGAAACGCTTGAGAAACTCAAAATTCTCGCAGTTCTGATGCTCGAAACGAATAACTAGAACGGCCTAGGGGAAAAGCACGCATACCGTTGTAATCGGGCGAGTTTCTACTTTCAGATGCAACAGAAATTTTGCGGACTGGTCAATCCGTTCGCGAGATATGGCAGTTTGGATGTAAGAAACGCTTGAGAAACTCAAAATTTTCGCAGTTCTGATGCTCGAAACGAATAACTAGAACGGCCTAGGGGAAAAGCACGCACACCGTTGTAATCGGGCGAGTTTCTACTTTCAGATCCAACAGAAATTTTGCGGATTAGTCAATCCGTTCGCGAGATATGGCAGTTTAGAGGTAAGAAACGCTTGAGAAACTCAAAATTTTCGCAGTTCTGATGCTCGACAAGCATAACTAGAACGGTCTAGGGGAAAAGTACGCATACCGTTGTAATCGGGCGAGTTTCTACTTTCAGATGCAACAGAAATTTTGCGGATTGGTCAATCCGTTCGCGAGATATGGCAGTTTGGAGGTAATAAACGCTTGAGAAACTCAAAATTTTCGCAGTTCTGATGCTCGAAACGAATAACTAGAACGGCCTAGGGGAAAAGTACGCACACCGTTGTAATCGGGCGAGTTTCTTCTTTCAGATGCAACAGAAATTTTGCGGATTGGTCAATCCGTTCGCGAGATATGGTAGTTTGGAGGTAAGCAACGCTTGAGAAACCCAAAATTTTCGCAGTTCTCATGCTCGAAACGAATAACTACAACGGCCTAGGGGAAAAGTACGCATACCGTTGTAATCGGGCGAGTTTCTACTTTCAGATGCAACAAAAATTTTGCGGATTGGTCAATCCGTTCGCGAGATATGGCAGTTTGGAGGTAAGAAACGCTTGAGAAACTCAAAATTTTCGCAGTTCTGATGCTCGACAAGCATAACTAGAACGGTCTAGGGGAAAAGTACGCATACCGTTGTAATCGGGCGAGTTTCTACTTTCAGATGCAACAGAAATTTTGCGGATTAGTCAATCCGTTCGCGAGATATGGCAGTTTGGAGGTAATAAACGCTTGAGAAACTCAAAATTTTCGCAGTTCTGATGCTCGAAACGAATAACTAGAACGGCCTAGGGGAAAAGTACGCATACCGTTGTAATCGGGCGAGTTTCTACTTTCAGATGCAACAGAAATTTTGCGGATTGGTCAATCCGTTCGCGAGATATGGCAGTTTGGAGGTAAGAAACGCTTGAGAAACTCAAAATTCTCGCAGTTCTGATTCTCGAAACGAATAACTAGAACGGCCTAGGGGAAAAGCACGCATACCGTTGTAATCGGGCGAGTTTCTACTTTCAGATGCAACAGAAATTTTGCGGATTGGTCAATCCGTTCGCGAGATATGGCAGTTTGGAGGTAAGAAACGCTTGAGAAACTCAAAACCTTCACAGTTCTGATGCTCGACAAGCATAACTAGAACGGTCTAGGGGAAAAGTACGCATACCGTTGTAATCGGGCG
This sequence comes from Ptiloglossa arizonensis, assembly GCF_051014685.1. Taxonomy (NCBI): domain Eukaryota; kingdom Metazoa; phylum Arthropoda; class Insecta; order Hymenoptera; family Colletidae; genus Ptiloglossa; species Ptiloglossa arizonensis. Next base: position 287,156 of record NW_027479003.1, read on the forward strand.
AGTTTCTACTTTCAGATGCAACAGAAATTTTGCGGATTGGTCAATCCGTTCGCGAGATATGGCAGTTTGGAGGTAAGAAACGCTTGAGAAACTCATAATTTTCGCAGTTCTGATGCTCGAAACGAATAACAAGAACGGCCTAGGGGAAGAGCACGCATACCGTTGTAATCGGGCGAGTTTCTACTTTCAGATGCAACAGAAATTTTGCGGATTAGTCAATCCGTTCGCGAGATATGGCAGTTTGGAGGTAATAAACGCTTGAGAAACTCAAAATTTTCGCAGTTCTGATGCTCGAAACGAATAACTAGAACGGCCTAGGGGAAAAGTACGCATACCGTTGTAATCGGGCGAGTTTCTACTTTCAGATGCAACAGAAATTTTGCGGATTGGTCAATCCGTTCGCGAGATATGGCAGTTTGGAGGTAAGAAACGCTTGAGAAACTCAAAATTCTCGCAGTTCTGATGCTCGAAACGAATAACTAGAACGGCCTAGGGGAAAAGCACGCATACCGTTGTAATCGGGCGAGTTTCTACTTTCAGATGCAACAGAAATTTTGCGGACTGGTCAATCCGTTCGCGAGATATGGCAGTTTGGATGTAAGAAACGCTTGAGAAACTCAAAATTTTCGCAGTTCTGATGCTCGAAACGAATAACTAGAACGGCCTAGGGGAAAAGCACGCACACCGTTGTAATCGGGCGAGTTTCTACTTTCAGATCCAACAGAAATTTTGCGGATTAGTCAATCCGTTCGCGAGATATGGCAGTTTAGAGGTAAGAAACGCTTGAGAAACTCAAAATTTTCGCAGTTCTGATGCTCGACAAGCATAACTAGAACGGTCTAGGGGAAAAGTACGCATACCGTTGTAATCGGGCGAGTTTCTACTTTCAGATGCAACAGAAATTTTGCGGATTGGTCAATCCGTTCGCGAGATATGGCAGTTTGGAGGTAATAAACGCTTGAGAAACTCAAAATTTTCGCAGTTCTGATGCTCGAAACGAATAACTAGAACGGCCTAGGGGAAAAGTACGCACACCGTTGTAATCGGGCGAGTTTCTTCTTTCAGATGCAACAGAAATTTTGCGGATTGGTCAATCCGTTCGCGAGATATGGTAGTTTGGAGGTAAGCAACGCTTGAGAAACCCAAAATTTTCGCAGTTCTCATGCTCGAAACGAATAACTACAACGGCCTAGGGGAAAAGTACGCATACCGTTGTAATCGGGCGAGTTTCTACTTTCAGATGCAACAAAAATTTTGCGGATTGGTCAATCCGTTCGCGAGATATGGCAGTTTGGAGGTAAGAAACGCTTGAGAAACTCAAAATTTTCGCAGTTCTGATGCTCGACAAGCATAACTAGAACGGTCTAGGGGAAAAGTACGCATACCGTTGTAATCGGGCGAGTTTCTACTTTCCGATGCAGCGGAAATTTTGCGGATTGTTCAATCCGTTCGCGAGATATGGCAGTTTGGAGGTAAGGAACGCTTGAGAAACTCAAAATTTTCGCAGTTCTGATGCTCGAAACGAATAACTAGAACGGACTAGGGGAAAAGTACGCATACCGTTGTAATCGGGCGAGTTTCTACTTTCAGATGCAACAGAAATTTTGCGGATTGGTCAATCCGTTCGCGAGATATGGCAGTTTGGAGGTAAGAAACGCTTGAGAAACTCAAAATTTTCGCAGTTCTGATGCTCGAAACGAATAACTAGAACGGCCTAGGGGAAAAGCACGCATACCGTTGTAATCGGGCGAGTTTCTACTTTCAGATGCCACAGAAATTTTGCGGATTAGTCAATCCGTTCGCGAGATATGGCAGTTTAGAGGTAAGAAACGCTTGAGAAACTCAAAATTTTCGCAGTTCTGATGCTCGACAAGCATAACTAGAACGGTCTAGGGGAAAAGTACGCATACCGTTGTAATCGGGCGAGTTTCTACTTTCAGATGCAACAGAAATTTTGCGGATTGGTCAATCCGTTCGCGAGATATGGCAGTTTGGAGGTAAGAAACGCTTGAGAAACTCAAAATTTTCGCAGTTCTGATGCTCGACAAGCATAACTAGAACGGTCTAGGGGAAAAGTACGCATACCGTTGTAATCGGGCGAGATTCTACTTTCCGATGCAACAGAAATTTTGCGGATTGGTCAATACGTTCGCGAGATATGGCAGTTTGGATGTAAGAAACGCTTGAGAAACTCAACATTTTCGCAGTTCTGATGCTCGAAACGAATAACTAGAACGGCCTAGGGGAAAAGTACGCATACCGTTGTAATCGGGCGACTGTCTACTTTCAGATGCAACAGAAATTTTGCGGATTGGTCAATCCGTTCGCGAGATATGGCAGTTTGGAGGTAAGGAACGCTTGAGAAACTCAAAATTTTCGCAGTTCTGATGCTCGAAACGAATAACTAGAACGGACTAGGGGAAAAGTACGCATACCGTTGTAATCGGGCGAGTTTCTACTTTCAGATGCAACAGAAATTTTGCGGATTGGTCAATCCGTTCGCGAGATATGGCAGTTTGGAGGTAAGCAACGCTTGAGAAACCCAAAATTTTCGCAGTTCTCATGCTCGAAACGAATAACTACAACGGCCTAGGGGAAAAGTACGCATACCGTTGTAATCGGGCGAGTTTCTACTTTCAGATGCAACAAAAATTTTGCGGATTGGTCAATCCGTTCGCGAGATATGGCAGTTTGGAGGTAAGAAACGCTTGAGAAACTCAAAATTTTCGCAGTTCTGATGCTCGACAAGCATAACTAGAACGGTCTAGGGGAAAAGTACGCATACCGTTGTAATCGGGCGAGTTTCTACTTTCCGATGCAGCGGAAATTTTGCGGATTGTTCAATCCGTTCGCGAGATATGGCAGTTTGGAGGTAAGGAACGCTTGAGAAACTCAAAATTTTCGCAGTTCTGATGCTCGAAACGAATAACTAGAACGGACTAGGGGAAAAGTACGCATACCGTTGTAATCGGGCGAGTTTCTACTTTCAGATGCAACAGAAATTTTGCGGATTGGTCAATCCGTTCGCGAGATATGGCAGTTTGGAGGTAAGAAACGCTTGAGAAACTCAAAATTTTCGCAGTTCTGATGCTCGAAACGAATAACTAGAACGGCCTAGGGGAAAAGCACGCATACCGTTGTAATCGGGCGAGTTTCTACTTTCAGATGCAACAGAAATTTTGCGGATTAGTCAATCCGTTCGCGAGATATGGCAGTTTAGAGGTAAGAAACGCTTGAGAAACTCAAAATTTTCGCAGTTCTGATGCTCGACAAGCATAACTAGAACGGTCTAGGGGAAAAGTACGCATACCGTTGTAATCGGGCGAGTTTCTACTTTCAGATGCAACAGAAATTTTGCGGATTGGTCAATCCGTTCGCGAGATATGGCAGTTTGGAGGTAAGAAACGCTTGAGAAACTCAAAATTTTCGCAGTTCTGATGCTCGACAAGCATAACTAGAACGGTCTAGGGGAAAAGTACGCATACCGTTGTAATCGGGCGAGATTCTACTTTCCGATGCAACAGAAATTTTGCGGATTGGTCAATACGTTCGCGAGATATGGCAGTTTGGATGTAAGAAACGCTTGAGAAACTCAACATTTTCGCAGTTCTGATGCTCGAAACGAATAACTAGAACGGCCTAGGGGAAAAGTACGCATACCGTTGTAATCGGGCGACTGTCTACTTTCAGATGCAACAGAAATTTTGCGGATTGGTCAATCCGTTCGCGAGATATGGCAGTTTGGAGGTAAGGAACGCTTGAGAAACTCAAAATTTTCGCAGTTCTGATGCTCGAAACGAATAACTAGAACGGACTAGGGGAAAAGTACGCATACCGTTGTAATCGGGCGAGTTTCTACTTTCAGATGCAACAGAAATTTTGCGGATTGGTCAATCCGTTCGCGAGATATGGCAGTTTGGAGGTAAGCAACGCTTGAGAAACCCAAAATTTTCGCAGTTCTCATGCTCGAAACGAATAACTACAACGGCCTAGGGGAAAATTACGCATACCGTTGTAATCGGGCGAGTTTCTACTTTCAGATGCAACAAAAATTTTGCGGATTGGTCAATCCGTTCGCGAGATATGGCAGTTTGGAGGTAAGCAACACTTGAGAAACCCAAAATTTTCGCAGTTCTCATGCTCGAAACGAATAACTACAACGGCCTAGGGGAAAAGTACGCATACCGTTGTAATCGGGCGAGTTTCTACTTTCCGATACAACAGAAATTTTGCGAATGGGTCAATCAGTTCGCGAGATATGGCAGTTTGTAGGTAAGAAACGCTTGAGAAACTCAACATTTTCGCAGTTCTGATGCTCGAAACGAATAACTAGAACGGCCTAGGGGAAAAGTTACCATACCGTTGTAATCGGGCGAGTTTCTACTTTCAGATGCAACAGAAATTTTGCGGATTGGTCAATCCGTTCGCGAGATATGGCAGTTTGGAGGTAAGCAACGCTTGAGAAACCCAAAATTTTCGCAGTTCTCATGCTCGAAACGAATAACTACAACGGCCTAGGGGAAAAGTACGCATACCGTTGTAATCGGGCGAGTTTCTACTTTCAGATGCAACAAAAATTTTGCGGATTAGTCAATCCGTTCGCGAGATATGGCAGTTTAGAGGTAAGAAACGCTTGAGAAACTCAAAATTTTCGCAGTTCTGATGCTCGACAAGCATAACTAGAACGGTCTAGGGGAAAAGTACGCATACCGTTGTAATCGGGCGAGTTTCTACTTTCAGATGCAACAGAAATTTTGCGGATTGGTCAATCCGTTCGCGAGATATGGCAGTTTGGAGGTAAGAAACGGTTGAGAAACTCAAAACTTTCACAGTTCTGATGCTCGACAAGCATAACTAGAACGGTCTAGGGGAAAAGTACGCATACCGTTGTAATCGGGCGAGTTTCTACTTTCAGATGCAACAGAAATTTTGCGGATTGGTCAATCCGTTCGCGAGATATGGCAGTTTGGAGGTAATAAACGCTTGAGAAACTCAAAATTTTCGCAGTTCTGATGCTCGAAACGAATAACTAGAACGGCCTAGGGGAAAAGCACGCATACCGTTGTAATCGGGCGAGTTTCTACTTTCAGATGCAACAGAAATTTTGCGGATTAGTCAATCCGTTCGCGAGATATGGCAGTTTAGAGGTAAGAAACGCTTGAGAAACTCAAAATTTTCGCAGTTCTGATGCTCGACAAGCATAACTAGAACGGTCTAGGGGAAAAGTACGCATACCGTTGTAATCGGGCGAGTTTCTACTTTCAGATGCAACAGAAATTTTGCGGATTGGTCAATCCGTTCGCCAGATATGGCAGCTTGGAGGTAAGCAACACTTGAGAAACCCAAAATTTTCGCAGTTCTCATGCTCGAAACGAATAACTACAACGGCCTAGGGGAAAAGTACGCATACCGTTG